>NW_014569725.1:66279-87687 GCF_001313835.1 Polistes canadensis
ATATTATAGAAATATTAATAAAAAAAAAAATATATTTTTTTTAAATATTTCAATAATTTTTAATTATTAATATCTTAACAATTATCAAGCATGTTTGTAAGATTTGTTATAATTTTTTGGTTCGTGCTAAAAATAAGAATTTTTTTCTCAATTAATTATCGGAATGAAATGATACGATAAACTTCGAGGTTTAACGTTTATTCGTCACGAAAGATAGTATTCTCGATTAGGATCCATGGCCTAATCATCTAATTACAATTAACAGGTAAACGATTCCATTATCCAAGTCCAAACGCGTTCACACGGTCTATGACTACGTACCTGGTTTTCTATGACTCCTCGATTCTCCCACATTCATTAAATCGCATCAAAGATGTTATCTTTCATCGATAGGAATATGATTCTTATTGAACATCACAGATAGAAAGGAATCTAGGGGGAGCACGTCGAGATGACTCTCGATTGAGTTAAGAGTTAGTGATATTAAATTAAATGATGTTTTTTCTTCTATTCAATCTTCTTTAAATCACAATAATACAATTTTTCAATATTAATTACGTTTCTTGATTTCTCATTAAGTTATTTTTTAAACTGTATCATTAAATAGTAAACATTAAGTTCAAATTTTTAATAGAACAATTTTCCAGTATTAATTATATTCCTCGATATTTTATTAGGTTATTTTTGAAACTTTATTATTATTTAGTAGAAATTTAATAAAAAGTTTATTGGTTAGGTATACGTGTTGTTCATTTGCTAAATGTTATTAATTTTTCATTGTTTTGATCTTGAATTAGTCCCACATAATATCAAACATTCTGTGTAAATTTAAAAATACGTATTAGATATATTTATAAATCGCGACAATCCAATAGTTTTTAACAATCAGACAAAATTACCATTTAGCAATGTTAAAACTAATAATTAAAGAAATTTATTTTAAATATAACAAATATTAAACATCAATCAAGTGTTTTTTGATAGAATTCTTAACGAATAAATAATTACTATGATTTGTGAATGATTCGTTAAACATGAACAAGGTTTTAAAAAAATGAATTAGATGATTTCAACGATTTATTATCCTAGCATATTAACTTCATCACTTTCCCATCCCATTCAATATTTCCCGCTTATATGAATCTATTCGAACCTATCGTTTTTTTAATCATGAGTCACAAGTTTTATTTTCATTTAGATGTATTATATGAAATAATACAGAAAGGACTGATCTTTAAAGGAAGTTAGAAGATTTAAGTGGCACAGGCAAAGACTTCCCTTAGTCCGAGGTTCCTCGAAGGACCCCCGATTTTCATTGTATACCAATTGAAGCTCGTTTAGGACAGGGGGTGGTGGGTAAATTGATTTAAATTGGCTTCGTCCTCGTAACGTTTCAACGGTGGAATAAGGATAGGAAATAAAAAAGAAAAAAAACTTCTTTCAATCATTCTCTCTCTCTCTCTCTCTCTCTGTTTCTTTTATTCTTTCTTTCAGTTATCGTAACGTAAAATCTTTCCACGATACGGGAGCATTTATACTTTCTCAATTTGTGCTTCTCTTACCTGAATCTAGTCCTGTCGCGGGATTATAAATTTTTTCGGATGAATTTCGTTTTGTATTTTCGTGGGTACTCTCTCTCTCTCTCTTTTTTTCTCTATTTCTCTTTTTTTCTCTTTCTCATTAGGGCACCCGTATGTTCTCAGCTGCGAATCTACGGAAACGTGTACGTTACGTTGTCGTTACATCTTAATGTTACTTTTTAGATCCTCCCGCGTGTCCTTTTATCGTTTGCCTAATCGTCCGTGAGATCTTTGACTTTTAACATCCACGATCATCCTTTTTTGCTTTTTTATTTACACCATTTGACATTGTTAAGAGACACATTCCTTTTTGATCGAACACTTCTTGGAATTTTTCATTGACCGTAGTATTTCTTTGTCAAGGGTTGCGTTTAGACTGCATCAGGGTTAAACGTAATTTATTGTAATAATTTGATAGTAATATGTCAAAAATAGTGATCGGTATTCGGATATCATATTATTCGAGGAATTATTATCATATATCTTTATTGTTTCTTAAAATAATCTCCACCTTCTTGTTTTTCAATTAATTTTTGTTTTCTTTTTTTACTAATATAAACACTTTTAATGCTTTATATAATATTTATAATAATATTGGAAATATATATTTCTATAGGTTTTGGATCTAAATATATTTTCTAACGAAAAATTTCGATCAAAGAAAATAATTTTTGATTTTTGTTTTATAACATTTACAATCGTCTTGTAAGTGATCCTTTCCGTACTGGTAATATTAAAATTAAAGCAAGAAAATCTGTATATACCCTTTAACGATCGTCACTTCCGCATGGACGATGAAAAACGTAGGGCGTCTTTTTGAACAAGGGATAGTGCATAAATTAAAAGATGCCCCTTTAGGCTAAGCGGCCTCATGAAACGACGGAAACCCCACGGAGAAGATCCTTAACGATTTGAATCTGGCACGCGTTTGCGATATAAATTTTGCAATTTTTAAAAACTTACCCTAATGTGCAAAAATAAGGGGATGGATGGGATGGTTTAAATTCGATCGTGACGAGACGTGACTTAAAATGAATTTCATTAAGAAAATAAAATCGTCGTTTGAAAATGAGAAATCGTTCTACGAAATATTATTTTTTCAAGTATAAAGGTATTTCTGTTTGCTTTTTTTTTATTTGGCTCGAAAAGCAAAGAAACTACTTACATATCGGTATCAAGAGAGTAGTGAAGTGGGTTTCTTTTCAGGATAGGAATGTTTCGATGTTTCTAATATTTGTACTTCATAAATCCCTGTAATTCAATACGGAAGGTATCGCTAAGGGGTTATCAACAAATGTGTTCAAACATATAGGGTGTCACCAAACGCAAAAGGGGCATAACCAAGACCGGTACAACCCCTTGTGTCAATAATCAACCCTGTAATCCTTTCAGTACGAGGGACGTATTTGATGCGCTTATAACCGTTGAAAATCGATTCCCAAATGACTTCTTAATTTACAAAAAGATTAGCCTTTTATTCAAAATCTATCACTTATTAAACTTTAATATATATTTCATCTATGTAGAAAACATTTTTTTTCATCATAAATAAAGAAAAATGATCTCGTGGTAAGTTTTAAAATTTAATAAATTTGCAAACAACTATCTGATATTACTGTATTATTGATTAATTATTCTAATGGAAACTTAATAACTATCGTGTTTTTTAATAGTCTTATTGATAATTGAAATAAAATAATTAAAATTACAGAAAAATAATAATATCAAAATTTAAGTAAATACTATCAATACACAATAAATAATATTATAATAACAAATTACATAATATTATACTTTAGTATATTTTACACAAGTTTATATTTTAATATACTTTACATTACTTTATATATATATATATATATATTACACATAATTAAATATTACATAATTTTTTTC
Source organism: Polistes canadensis (assembly GCF_001313835.1). Classification (NCBI taxonomy): domain Eukaryota; kingdom Metazoa; phylum Arthropoda; class Insecta; order Hymenoptera; family Vespidae; genus Polistes; species Polistes canadensis. Next base: position 69,756 of record NW_014569725.1, read on the forward strand.
TTTTATACTTTAATATATTTGGCTTGCATATTTAAACACAAGTACATTAAAGATCAATTAAGATGTTAATAATTTCTAAATTTGACATAAATAAATAAATATTAAATAAACCGTATACACTAATGAAGTCGAATATTTGCATTCTAAATTGAACAATAGTATCTAACAAGCATCTCTCAGTGATGGATCGAAAGTTTTTCTTCCATCGAAGCAAAAGGCACGCGTCAGTTTGTCGACAAAAGCAAGTCGAATACAGGAAGTATGTATTTGATTCCAGGGAAAAAGGCCTAAAGCTGGCCATCTAGCAATTTTTGACACCACACGACTGTCAATTCAGGAAGCAAAACCGCCCACGCGTTTGTGATAATAGAAATGTTCAAAAGGAAAGGTTAAAAGGAATAGAAAGTTAGAAAGAGATGATGTCGTGGGATATAAAATCTTGAACAATCGTCTTTTATAAAACACAAACTCGTACATCATCGTCGAACGTGATAGTTCGATGAAACGAGTAAGTCTAAATCGTTCGATAAATATTTCTTAGGACTATTATTCCGTTAGATTTTGGCACGCGCCTATCGATTTGGATCACGCTCGGATGATCTCGAACTCTTACCTTTCAATGGTACGTCCTAGTCTATTAAATAAAACGATCGTCCGTTGTATTGACGATCCTTCAATTATATTCTTTTGAATGGGAAGAACGAGACACAGTCTGCTCGTAATTCTAGATGAGAGTTTAGAACTTTAGTCCTCGTCTCTGTAGAAAAACACATATGGGAATTTTATTATTAGAAGATTTTCTTACATTTGTTTGTCTTTTTTTTTTTTCTTTTTATTTTTACTTCTCATCCGATCAACCGAATAACGATGAAAAATATTCTCCGATCAATTGTGAGAGAAAGAAAAAAGAAATAAGACAAATTTTGTTTTTATATACAAATTCAATAAAATTATTCGTAAATTATTTTAATAATAATAATTGTTGCTCTTGAATTTTTTCATAACATCGAAATAATCGAACGATGAAAGATATTTTTTTTTAGATAGATTTCAAATTAAAATAATACAGTAAACATTTCGGTGATTATTTTATTAATTATTATCAGATAAGTTTGGATATATTATTATTCCTCCCTGATTTTTCGGGAATTTCTAATACATTAACCCTTTACACTTCTAATTATATTTCAATTTTGTTATCAGCAATTCCCAACGATTTCAAATGTTTTATTTGAAATTTACTTTAACTAAGAAATAAGGCAATTTAATCATTTTGATAAAAGTAAAAACGTTAAGTGAAACTCGACACAGGAGTTCCTCAGATAAAAACTTGATGTCACATTTGACACAAAAATGTAAAGGATGAAAAAGTCTCGTGCCAATAGAAAATACGTGCAGGAAATTTATTAGAAAAATGTTCATTTTTACATTATTCATTTCTAAATAAAAGAAGATATATTGTTCACTATCCAATTGGCTAAAATCTCATTCCATATGAAAATATATGTTTTTTTTTAAAGCGGTCACGGTAGGAATAGGTATATATATGAAATCTCAATACTTTTAGTGTTAAAATTTGAAGAATCAAAATATCCCAGATTAATCAAATGGACAATTTATTAATGACTTTGAAAATCATTTTTCATAGTATTGTTCTCTTATAAATTTTTGTTTAATTTTCGAAAGATTAAAGGTGCAACAAGAGAACCCTATCGTTCGGCGATGAATTAAAGATAGTATAAAAGGGGCTTGTCAAACGGCAATCATCCCCTATTATGTAAGTCTACCCTCTCGCACTATACCTTCGTGGTTCCTGACTCGTGTGAACTTTGCGGAAAAGATAGTAAGATAGTGGAGGCTTCTGATTGTCAGGAAATGGAAGTAAATTGATCGGTCACGTCATGTCTTATTGGTTCGTCAATCTGCCCACATTGGGCATACAATTAAAGCCTTCATTCTCTTGCATGAACGAATTTTCTTTAACTCCCACGATTTTTTCCCCGAAAGAATTCACGAATCTTTATTTTTCAATTAATTTTCATTTTATAGTTCATTCGCAACAAAGTATTATTAGATAACGAAATATTCTTTGCCATAAATCGTAAACCTCTTTCAAATATTTTCAATTAATTTCAAATTGATCGAATATATTTAATATTCGTTAAAGTTTATCCATGAAAGGAAACGTCGATGTCGTTGAATTTAATTTATGAAAAAAAAGAAAAGAAATGTATCGAGCAGGTTTCGAAAAGAACTAAGAGATTGTTGAGATAAGGTGGTTGCGGAAAAACGGCTCGTCGCGGGGTGCATCATCAACCCCCGCGTACTTTCTTATCACGGTATCGGCGTTTAACGACACGATGCATGACGGAGAATGGACCACCTGGCGTTAGTGACCACGTGTCGAACCTGGTGGTCACGTGTCCACCATGGCATGCATTCTCTCGAAAAGTACCTCCTTTCCACCTTTCCTGTACGAGTAAACTTGAAAAAAGTTTCTTGTTTTCTGGGCCTTTAGAAAACCTTTTTTTTCCTTTGATCGAACAAAAAATGTTTATATTTAATAATCCAAATAAATTGATCGAAAAATGTTTGTTATTTAACCCTCCATTATTAACCCTTTGGGTCCAATCATGTTTGAATAACTATTCTTATATTCCTTTTTTTATATTAAAGTTATAAATAATAAAATATAACTATTAAGTAATATTCTCTAAAAACCCTAAAGAATATTAATACATTTTGTCAGATTTTTGAAATAACAATAACATTGAAATAAACCCGCATCGGTGACGTTAGTAAAATCTTCCATACCGACGGAGGGTTAATTGTAAGATAATTTTAAGTTTTGCATTATATTCTTATGAAAGATAATTAGATGTATAAAAATAATAAGGTCGGTTATTACTAAGGAATAAATTTTCTAGCGTCCAAATAAACCAATATTTTTCCCATGGATATACATAAGCGTTTGGTAGGACTTAGGGGCACTTCACTGACAGCATGGGGGTACGGGTGCGCTTCGTACATACCCCATGCTGCGTGGACCAATACGCTACCAGTCCTACAGCAGCCCCATAAACAATCCCGCGCTCACTTTCCTTGGACCTTGTCGAGTGCGTTCGTGTGAATAAGTCTCTCGAGCATTTCGCGAATCGAATCGTTACTACCTTGAAAGATCGTTAACAGTTGTAAGCTAATGTAAGAAAGATTCGCGTATTACACGATCGTTTATATTAATACTTAAATTATTTACTGTGAGAAATGATTTATTAACTTGCACACAATTTTTTCATTTTATATTTTTTTAAAGAATCGAAATTATTTTTATGTAATCCTTAAAACTTTAATATCAAAATCAAGATAATAATAATGTTGATTTACTCTTGTAAATTTTTTACTTGATTATTTTTATTAATTAGATATTATTCTATTTTTAAAAATTATCAAAAGTACATTATAGAATAATAATAACAATAATAAAGATAATAATAAACATATATTATATAAAAATAATAATAATAATAATAATAATAATAATAAATATAAACACAAGCAATTTACGTTAAAAAAATATAAATTAAACTTTAATAAAATAATTTAAAGAAATAAAAATATTTGTGTGCATTTCTCTCTCTTTCAATAAACATTGAATTTAATTTATAAATTATAAAAAGGTATATATACGTAAGAATAATATTTGATATTAAATAAGTGGATCGAATGTGATCGATTGATCAGGAATAATAGAGAGAAACATTGACTGGTAAAATCAGACGACAGTAAGAACTCTCCATTGGTGACCTTCGATACGAATGCCAGTGGTACAAATGAACGGAATTAAGGGGCTTTTAGAGTCGTACACACACGTACAGGGCCTAAGCACACAAATACAACAACATATACACTAGGGGTAGATAACTCCCGAGGGATTTACGAGGGGTTGAGGAGAAGAGAGAAAAAGTGAGATGAACACGACGATGTAGAAGAGGAAACGCTTTTCGAGGGGGTGTGCTCTTTGATTGGTGTGGGAAGATTCACCGCCAGTTAAGCCCCTTTACACTGACTGCTCTTGCTAGGGAATTTCTATGTATTACACACACCCACGTATCTTTTACTAAAAATTATATTTTTCTTAGATTTATATTAATTATTATTTCTTTTTTCTCGTACCTTTTTTTTTTATTGCAATATCATCCCCATGAAATATTTTTTTTTTTCCTTTAGAGTTTATTAATAATAAATGTCATTTAATTATCGAAGAAAATATTTAATTATTGTTTTTAAAATTTATCCTAAATTTAAATAATTAATTATATTTCTTGTCTATTATACCAAAGTATCTTTACGAAGAATAATATTCTTATAACATATAACGTATCTTCTTTTTATATTCCACAAAATTTGCGTTTACTATTGTTAACTTTTTTTTTAATTTAAATAATTATATTCAGCTTTTGTTGTATATTACAGAATTACGTTTTTCTTCGATTTAATTTAATTATTCCTGTAAAAGAAACTATTTCTTCATCGCTCATTCGTAAACCTCATTATTCTATTCCACAGAATCCCTAATTATTATCATAAAATTCGTTATAAATATAAATAATAAAATTAGTTGTAGTTGAATCATTTTATTATCAGTACCAAGTGTCACAAACACATTTCCTTCTTGTCCTAGTGACAGGAATCGGCCAGTGACTCCATTGTTTCGATGTCGTTGAGTAAACCCACAAAGCGCTATACTCACTATCCAAACGTTCTACCTACGTTAGCATAAATAGAGAACATATATATATATTAAATTCAACTCACTCATACATGAAAATTGCAGAGAGTTTGGACAGTCTGTGTTGAGCGTGGTTTAAGATATTTATCTAACATAAGCGCATTTGTGTATATGTTTCTGAACGCACACAATTCTCCTATCTCAACGTAGAAAACATGATATCCACCTAAGATCCCCACCTAGGGATGGAGATGGAGACTAATTGAACCAGTTAAAAGGACCATCACCCTATCCGAGCCGAAAGTCAGGGCCGTAAAGTGGCGTGGCGGATACTCCCTCCTCCTCCCTCTTCCTCTTATAATCCCAACCCCCTTCCCGTTTTCCCCTTTTCCCCCTCTTTAATTCATTTATTACTCCTATTATAAACGTCGAGCCGACATTGGGATAAGAATTTTATCCAATACACATTCCGTTAGCTTTTACTCAATTTCCTCGAGTCTTCTTTTTTTTTGTTTCGTTTTATCTAACGATATCATCGTCCTCATCATTCTTACTTTAAAAAGACGCGATGGAATTTCTAAGTAATTTTTTTTTAAGTCGATACTCATATACAACAGCACAAAAAAGTGATGAATCCCATGAATGGTTTGGAAAATTATTCTTTTTACGAAGAGGATCATTTTATTACGGTTATTTGCTTTTTCACAGTATCATAGGGAGGGAAGGGGGAAGAGGGGAAAGGGGGGAAATGCTATTTTACATTCGATTTTATTTACCCTTCGTTCTCGGTAATAATTCTCAATTTGTTTTCGCTTTAAAAAAAAAGTAGTATAAAAGACAAATTTCGGATCTAGTATTCATTTGGATATGCATCGGTATAATATTTTATACAGATAATGCTTACGCGTGGCATAGGGAGTTTTGGAATTTCGGTGGCCATATGTCAGTGAATCTACCCCCTGTGAACACCGGCTTCGGTGTTTCTTTATTCGGCAAGAAGAATTTATTCGTTGTCGGTGTTAATTTGTTTAACTGCCGTAACGAAGCATTACTTTGCACGCTTTTTTATTTCTTTTGTTTTTTATCTTTTACTATTGTAAAATCATCTTCTAATATTTCTTCTGTGTTTCTTCTTCTTTTACTTTTTATTTTTCGCGTTTCATTATAAGTAGTAGTAGTAGTAGGTAGGTTACATAAGATGTCTAACCACTTCCTGCCAAACCTTCAAATTTGTACTCACGAGTTTGTACGAAGACAAACAATGTAAGCGAATGCTCCCTTCTCCGCCATTGTCTTACCCTTTTCCTAACGATCTTGTCTCAAGTAGTTTAAGTATCCTTCACAATTTACAAGGATATAATCTTTCTTCCTATTATTTTACCTTTCTTTTCACGCGCGTACGACCCACTTCTCGTTATTCTTACCAACCTTCAGAATCTTACATAAGATGTAAGTGTGTACTTATTTACCTGAAGGAAAAGGGTGGTTTTATGGTCTCCCTTTTTTAATATATATCCCATCGCGGGATTTTTGTAATATAAAAATAGAAATTTAACTACGAAACATCAGATATAATTTACATTAGATATAATTATTTACATTTATTACATATTATAATTAATAATATATTATTTATTACATATAATTACTTGTTACATTTATTACATTAGCATCATTTTCTCTAATTATAAGCGTAAATGTAGCAATAATTATGACACTGAACTAATAGTCAAAAAAGTTGAGAACATATAATGTTATCATATATTTTATAAGATAATTCATTGTAATATATATATAATTATATAATCAGGAGGGTGCGAGAGTAGGGGTGATTCTAAAAAATATTTTTTGATTTTTCAACTACGATAACAAAAACATTTTTTTTTTTTATGTTTGAAGATTCCTTAAAATCTCGTATACTAGACAATCTCTCCAATTATTATACATTTATGCCATAAACATTTTCTTTTGTTTACATTCTCTTTATTTATTGCTCTCTGCAATGTTTCCATTTGATCTTTGGCCGAGCAACTTATTTCTTTTACGTTTAATTTATGTTTAACTGCCGAACTGTGACAAGGACGAGACAGCAACAGCTGAGTTTTATATACACAACGATTTCTAAATCCTTGCCATCCAGACAGAAAGATAATACTAATTATAATTACAGAGCAAAGATTAATTAACTGCGATTGTTTCCATAATTGCTATAAATCTGTGTGTTCGTAAGGGAAGATTTTCAAATATTGTATTTTTAAATTCAATTTTTTCGAAGCATCGAACGAACAAATGTTATTCCCTTGCTCGATTTATTTTTACTAGAAGAATCAGCCTCTTCTTTTCATTGTACCACGCATTTATACACTTTGAATAAAATTGGTAAATCATATTACCACTTAATCTTCCTCAAAACATATGATCGCATCTGAAACAAACAAATATTATTCTTTTTTTCAACAAATTTTGATCAGTAGAAAGAATCCCTTCTCTGTTGTACCACCCATCTTTACACTTACAATTAAAATAAAACTGGTAAACCATATTATCACTTTATCTTCTAAAAAAAAAAAACCATACAATCGCATCCTCTGGCACAGAAATAATAATATCAATTATAAATTTCGCGCATTGATTATGTAGATATTAAACAACGTTTACAAAAATGAGACGTTCTTAAATATTTCCAAGAATTCTTTTTGAATAGGTTCCACTGCCTTTTTCTCTTGGAAATTTTATATCTTTTCTAATAGCCCGGCGGCGTTGCAAGGAGATTAAATCGAGTTAGCTCAAGTTTCGTGTACATATTCATTTAATCCGACATTTCTAATAATTAATCGAGAAAAGGCAGAAGGAGAAGGAACATTAAGAGGTGAATCATAGGTTAACGCGACTGAATCGTTCCACCCTCCTTCTTCTTTTATCTATCTTTCTCTCTCTCACTCTCACTTTCAAACTCTTTCACTCTCTCTCTCTCTCTCTTTCTCTTTCTCTTTCTCTTATTCTCTTACGTTGTCTCAACCATCCTCTTCTCTTTTACTTCTCTCGTCTCGTCCGTGTTCCGTATTAATTACAATCGCGATCAAAAAGAGAAAGAAAGAAAGAAAGAAAGAAAGAGACAGAGAGAGAGAGAGAGAAAGAGATAGAATAAAAAAGGGAGGGAATAAATATGAAGGAAGGGTAGATTTCGTCTCGATACGGTCATCATCATCATCATCATCGTAGTAGTAGTAGTAGTATTCTCATACTGTGACGCAATTTGTGGAAATAATGATTGTATAATTGGTCCTTTTACCTTCCCGTATTCGACCATCGTGCATCAAATAAAACGTTTTCACACTGTCGGATGGAAATAATTCTTTAATTCAGTTCTTTTTTTTTTCCTATTTCTACTCGGTCCTATAAAAATTCCTATTGTCTCTCTAGCTTTTTTTTTTAATTTATTTATAATTATTCATGCGCGCTAGTTTGGTATTTCTCATTCCTGTATATTTAATTTGGTAATAAAAACTGCGTAAAGTATTTATTAGCACACATATAGTTTGGGATCAAATTCCTTAATACTAGGAACCCTTACGTACGTAAGCTTTTTTTTTTTCTATCGAGTTAAGCGATCCTCGATCGGTATAAGCAGATCTGATAGAAAGGGCAATTTTATGACCATATTGCGCAGGTATGTGCGCCTCCCCCGCATCTGTCGTAAATGCCCAACTAATTTATGCCATATTAAACGCTCAACACCCTATTTCTACTCGTAAGTGTGCGTATGTGTCCACGTGAAACGATTATCAAGCTTGCTGCTTTCTCTCTCTTTCTTCTCTCTTTCTCACTCTGCTAACAAAATTAGCAACAGTGGGGGACGAAGAGACAGTAGTGAGACGGCATCAGTTGCACGAGGATAATCGCTGCAATTACCTATGGAAATTTCTGATTCATTCGATGGTTTTTTTCTTATTTTTTTTTTTTTGTCTTTTTCGTTGTAAATTACGTTCTTTCGTCTTCTTTTACAATTACATCTAACGTTTGGTTGATGTATTGGATACATGCGTGATATTATTTAGTGTGTCTCTCTCTCTCTCTCTCTCAGAGTTATGTTGAATTTAAGTTATTTATAAGTGTAGAGATTATTTTTTCAGATTGAACTAATAGAACTGTATTTTTTAGTTTAATGTAAGGGAAATGTTTTTTTTTTTATAGAATGGATATAAACTATAAGATAAGGAAAATTGTTTGAATTTTTCGCTTATTTCATATAGCACATTATATTTCAGTATAGTAATCAAAAATTTGAAACTTTTTATACGATTTATAAAATATAAACACAAATAACAAATACTTATTACATGCATTGAATAATATAGTTGGAATATTTACGCTCTGTGTTACACAAAATTGACATTTTTCTAAATGTTTTTTACATAATTAAGAAATAATTTTTAATCTATATATTTAAAAATTTGGAGCATTTTGTTAAAGTAAAACTAAATAAACTTGTTTTATATTTAATTTCCCATTTTTACTTTATATAATTTTATTATGGATGCCATATTACTTTTCATTTAGATGGGATAATATATCAACAAGCATTAGTTTTGGAAACTTTAATTTTATATTGAAAAATATTAAAAATAAAGTAAACTGATATTAATTATTGATTTATGTGTATTTAATTAAATCTATTAGGAAATACAACATTCGTGCTGTGATTTTTGTGTAATTTAAAAAGAAATCCAACGACAAAACGTATTTACATTAGATGAAGCATTAATGTTTTTAATAGTATGTTAAAAATGTGCCAGTAATTATGGCAGTAAGGATTATAAATCAAAAAATTGCATAAATTTAATTAAATTATTTAATATATAATATATAAATTATATAAGATATTGATACAACTAAGATGAGGTGAATCTACTTATAAAAATAAGTCGAAAAGAAGAATTACAAAATTTTATAATAAAATAATAAATCAAAAAACAACACTGTAATTTTCTTAACTTCAAGGCTTTTACAACATATGTGGACACTTAATTTAAATCCTATAAAAACAAAACTATTCTCACACATAATTTTTATTAAATTTTCTACTCATAAAACAAGTCTCCGTTATCACAACCTAACGAATGTTTTATTTTCTATATTTATTATAAATAAAATTTAAAAAAAACCTTTTCCTTATTATAATTAAAATAAAAAATTCAGCCTTAAAAAAAATCCAACAAGAATACCTTTTTTTTTTTTTTTAAAAAAACAACAAAAAAAACACTTTTGTTTCACATTTCTTCTAAAAATGAATTTTATTTGATACTTAATATCTTTTAATATCTATTGAAACTTTAATAGTCCATATTTCATGGAACTACATTTTTGCGAAGTACTTCAGTATTATCGAGAAAATCTTTTCACAATGCATCAATAGAAAGATGATCATCTTGCTTGCGTGGTTTGTAAAGAACCATCTCTTCACCCCTCTTTCTTTTTCTCTTTCTCTCCCCCTCCCAGCCACCCTCTCACACTATCCTCCCTTCTCCCTTTTTATCATTCTTTCTTTCTTTCTTTCTTTCTTTCTTTCTTTATCTTCCTTTTTCTCTTTCGCTTTCTTTATATTCTCTGTTTCTCTCTTCTTCTCGTTTTCTTCTCCCCACCCCATCATCGTTTTTCTCTTCCACCCCTTCCTCCTATTCCTTTGTGCGAAGACATGTCTGTCGGGATGGTACGACACGGTTGGGGGTTTTGAGTTACCGTCGCCGTGTGTGGCGCCTCAGGTGTCTTTGATCCCTTTCATAGGCAAATATGCGATTCATAGCTTTCACGGTACGGTTTACTTCGCGCCAGTGTTGCCAGATCAAAACTTTCAATTTCCCCACTCAACTGCTTCAAAAAATCGCGCCACTCGCTCGTAAAAATCCCCACCTTTTAATTTTAATTGCTTTTATTTTTACATGATACTAGAAAACCATATTTTATGCGCTTTCTCTCTCTCTCTTCAAAGTATATTAATCAATTTATATTTATATATATCATATTAATTTTTTTCATAATTTCTAAGAAAAAGAAAAACTTAACACACATTTCTATGATAAATATATTGAATTATTAAACGCTTTTAATGTTAAGGTTCTTATTTTTAGTTTCACGACTGGTACTACTAACAAATTATGAGTAATATAATTTACAACTAACAGATAATTTTATAATAAAGTAATAATAATAAATAAGTAATATATAAGTGTAAATAATAAAGTAATATAATTACAACTAACAAATTATGAGTAATAAAATTTGTTAGTTGCAACTTATATATCACTGAAGATAGCAACATACTTGTTTGCCAAAACGCATTTTACTAATATCCATATTAATTAAAAGAATTTAGGTTAAATCTTTGTTTTTAATAATAGAAATAGGCTAATACCTTTTCACAAGTTAAGCTTGTCACTTCTCTATGTTAATGGGACTTGTAAAATATTGGAAATTTTGTGGGATTACAAATTGTAACCATTCAATATTCTATTTAAATTATTATATCAACCCTTAAATTAATTCAATCAAAATAATATTAAAAAGAATTTATAAAAATATTTTCGGAAAGAAAAGTCACTAATAAATTAAAAAAATCCCCACTTAATCCCTAATTTTAGTGAAATCCCCAACATTTCTCCATCTCCAAATTTGAAGAATTCATAATCGCCATTAACGGGGGAAAAATCCCCACCTCTGGCAACATTGCTTTGCGCTGTTTATTACCCCGTACCTCCCCGAACTAAAATGATTAAATAAAAATCTTCCTGACGACTATTTACGACGATCTCGATTTCGAATTTCTATAGCTCGGAGATGCACTCGGTTAGATAACTCGTTCTTTCCATCCTTCTATATAAAATTACAAAGATTTATTATGTTAATCTTCATCATTTCAAATATATTACAGAGTAATTTTAACAAACTCTGAACAATTTTGTGTTTATTTCAAAATGATTAAAAAAGATGTTGCATAAGATTATTTATTTGTAAGAATTTTCACTTAAATTTGAATAAATACAAAATAAAATTACAAAAAAAGAAATTTATTCATATTTTACTATTACAGTTTCATCAAATAGAATTTCCATACTTTCCATAATCTTCCATACAAGAAAATATTATCTGGTTTCGAAGGTTTTCAAATTATTATATAAAGAAATATATTTGAATATTATTAAACTTGTCAATTGATATAAATTTTGTTATTGAACAGTATTTTATTGTAAAAGAAATATGATTTTACATAAATGGTAAGAAAATAGGTCTCACAATAGTATGCCAAATCGTTTCAAAAGCATTATAAAATGCATACAAATATATTTAAATATTCTTCACGCATATTGCAATGTGTTATATTAAAATACTTTAAACAAAGAACAGATAAACCAATACAGTCTCCATAATAATATGTCACAACTTTTTTGCTATAGTTTTTTGTTTTTAACTTAACTAAGTTTCTTATATTTTTTTCATAGAATATTATACAAAATCTTTCGAAAACCTTTGTCTACAACCATATTACATACAGGATGTTTCAAAAGTTGCTTTAACAAGAACAGAACAATGAAACAAAAAATTAATATTAGTTTATTATAATAATAAAATTACAATATTACGTTTATTAATTCCAAATATAAATCTTTAGTTACAGTGTTGTTAAAAAAATATGAATTTAGTATGAACTCCATGATTTAAAATACCTAGCAACAATAAATATCAATTTCCAGCTCAATAAAGCGACTTTTAGGACACCTTACTAGTACATGTAAATATATATTTATGTTATCAAAAAAGAGTAGACAAATTTTTTTTTTATTGAAAATTACAAAATGAATTATCAGTAGCGTGGAGGAGAGTAGCCATAGATCGTTTGTGCACAGCCGCGACTACCACTTTACTCGAGCAGGTGAAGCACAATGCGAAATAGATAATGCTTGAAACAAATACACGATGATTGTAACATACGGGCTGATTATCTGCCATGGACTTTCCATATTGGCTTTTACCGTTCACGTTTCCTGTCTCTCATTATAATTTATTGGCACATCGATGAAACTATGAATATCGACCGTTCGAATAATCTTTAACAATAATTAGATTGTATAAAAGATTATGTAGAATTTCAATCTATGCATGAGATTTATTGAAAAAAAAATCATTATAATAAATTTTAACTATTATTACGAAAAATTTTATTATATCATAATTTATAATTTATATATATATTATATATATAAATTAGTTATTATTATTACAGTTAATAATTAGTATTATATTAATAAATTAATAGGATTATTAAATAATCGTATATTGATAATTTTTGTGTGTGTTAATTTAATTCTTTATTAATAATATTATTTATTCAATTGTTTATTAATAATTTGTGATATATATATATTAATTTTTCGATTATTAATTATAGATTATTTCTCAGGTTACTATCCTTTGTTATTTATATTTTTTTTTGTAATTTGTCATTTCTTTTTTTTGTTTATTAAATTTAAAGACATATCAATTATAACGATCGATGTTTTTCGAGATGACGGACAAATGACTCTCTTTGGATGAGTAATCGTTTCATGGAACGATTAACTCCGTCTGGTACGTATTTATAGCGTCATCAAAGCACCATTTACAATCATGAACGGTGGTATGAGTTAAGAATAGCTACGTTTCGATGTCTCGCGACAGTAACACCACCCTCATTGATTAAAACCATCCTTCAAACTCTTCAGAACATTTGATATACTTAGCTTTACCTAAGTAAGTACTTACTTGCAGTTTCAGGAACGAACAATATGTTAGGAAAAACATTTGATATGCTCATAGTGAATCGCTTCGTATTAGTTATGGTCCAGTTTGATTCAGTGATGATGTGGGGTTTTACCTTTAATAAATTTGGGGTGAAAATTAACCATAGATACATATTTTTACATATATATATATATTTATAGATATTTTTACTAAGCATACAAGGGGTGTCCTGTAAATGGTACGCATTATACATGAAAAATTAATTCTAAATCAATAATGTAAAATTACAATTTGTTCATACGAGACCTTGTATTTTATTTTTAACTTTTATTTTGATTTATTCGTATATTACACTATTGTATTTTAATTTATTGTTGTGTTTATTTTTATCATTATAATTTTTTTTTCTATACCATTAAATTAATATTCGATAATTGATAAATGAAATAAAAAAATAAATACGATTTGTTCGTGTAAGGCTTTGTTTTCGTGAAAACTTAGTTTGACAATTTGTGGAGTACGCGTGCATTTGACTGAGCTTGTACCCCTGGAAGTTATCATCATACTGACAATGTTTGTAAACATATTAAAAAGCACACATATGCTCTGAAAAATATCTGAGAGTAAGATAATGAATTCTATCGAGTAGAAACTGAATCAAGTACACGCGTAATTGAAAAATTTTCCAACTTACTTTACTCGAAAACAAAACATTGTACGAACAAGTGTTATTTTACATTTTCAACTTAATTTTTCACGAAGTATTCTTGTCTGTTCGCTTATAGAAATAGTTATAAGACACTCTGTGTATATTATTATAAATAATATATATATATTGTTTTTCATATATATTTTGTTTATGACATAAAAATAATTTGATTCACGCCAATATGTTGCATTTACAAATCAATCGATATAACTTTTAATGTTTATTTTAAGTTTTCTTTAAATTTGTATTTTTTGACGATAGTTGGACGAACAGAGAACATTACTTAGTTAATTATTAAAATTATTACTAAATAAAAAATTTCATTCTTATGTTCTAATTAATATTTTTATATTGTTGGAATTGAAACATGTCAAGTGAGAATAAAAATAGTATAACGCTACTTATTATACCAAAATAACTATAGTCAACCAATTACAGTTAATGATGCCAGTAGATGCTTATTAAAATAACAAAAATAAGAATAAGAAACTTTTGCAGCTCCATAGATACGGCAGATGTGTTTACGGGTACTTGTGCACGGTTAACACCTGTCTGTACTCTTTATAGTCAGTTACGGATAGATACTAACGTTGCTCAAGTTATAACTATCTTTCAAGTATAAGATATACGTGTCTACGGAAACCAATCAAATTTAAACTAACGTAATTCTTTTATCACGAGAATTAATCAATAACGATTTCGTTGTTCTCAAATTTTACACGACGTCTACGAGTGGAGAATCAAAAAAATCGGATTTGAATAATCGATTTTCTATTGTGACTCATCAAATGACCTTATTTCGTTTAATTCCACGTAGACTTTGATTTAAAAAAAAAGAAAAAGGAAAGGAAAATCAAGGTATCTCAAAAACCACCTTGTCGAATTGAAAAATTATACATTTCTTTTTAGGCAGATATTTTTGAAATTGCCCAAACGTGGGCTCATATTTTTTTCAAATATTATATAATAAATTAATTATATAATATATTAATATTAAAATATTTTGTTTTCTTATACTTTCCTCTGTGTAACGATTTTCGTTATATCTTTTTTCTACACACAAATTTTATTTTTAATATTACTTTATAATTTGTACATGTGTATTACAAAAAAAAAACATTATTTATTAATTTACTATTTCCATTTATTCTTTATTAGATATTTATTCATGTGTACATATTTAATACGAACAAAATTTGTCTCGGATTCGCATCAGTGAAAATTATTTTCATGACATGCTTTTAACAAAAAAATATAATTACTAACACTAACAAACTATTAGACATTCCATCGTGAGTAGAAAAAAAAATAGAAAAGAATCGATGACACGTCGTGTTTTTATTAAAAGATCATCGAAGGGATCGTTTGGTGTACACGAAGGGCTGAAGGGATGGATGCCCGTTCGTAGAAAAAGAAGAACTGCGTACGGTTACAGACGGAAGAACGAAAATAGAAAACTCTCGGGTTGTCCCTTTTAATGCGCGTATTTGGCGCTGGTATTGAATTTCGCACAATAAAGCGCTTTGTGGGATATCCACTTACCCCGGGGGCACGTCGTACGCGTGCCAAAAATGAAAAAACCGCAAAACGGCACCACGGACCCCTTTGTAGCCCGGCACTGTGTGTGTGTAGCCCGATGGTGGTCGTCTATTTTTTTTCTGCATTTCAGATGACGTAGTTGCTTCTCATTGTATTTCGGTACCACTCTATTTTCTTTTTCTTCGAAGAAAGGTAATACAAGAGATAAAGTGACAGGAATTGCGATTAAAAATTTAATTATAAGGATTTTAAACATGTTGACCGTTTATTTTGAAAGTGAGGTATAAGTTCATTTTCTTTTAAATGAGATATCACATACTTTGTGATTAATTTAGTGTAAACTTTTATTTTTTTTTTTCTATTTGACGAGGAGGGTACCACAATTTCAGTTTAAAATAATTAATAAAATAATTATAATCAAATTTTTGACCTATTTTTATACATATATATAATAAAATTTTATAATGAAAAATATTCATAATACTAATAATAATAATAATTGAATATATAATATAATTAATGCTCCCTTAGTTCAGTTTAAAAAAAATTAAATAAAATAACCCCTTCAAATATCAGCATTGTATCTTGATATTAAATTATTTCTTAATATTTAGGATAAAAATATGAAAATTAATCTATTTAATTATTATGATCTTTACTCAGAAATTAACTTCATATCATTTCTTAAAAAGTCACAAACAAAGACTACCCAAGTAGACATATTTTGTATTTTGTCTTAAGATAAAAAAATAATGGCATCGATTTTTCATTCCGTTTCCTTAAAAATCGTAAATAGACTACTGTCCGATCGAAGAATAGCAGGCTGCCAGTGTACGCATCTGCCACTGTAAACTAAAATAAGTTAACTTCAAGACGAAAGGAAAACGAAGAAGAAGATGTAGAAGAAGAAGTAGAAGAAAAAGAAGAAAGATAGTCGTTAAGGGTTGGAAACCCGAGCCATAGATCACCGATAACGTCTCTTTCTTGGGGGAAAAAAAAAAAGAAGAAAAAAAAAACATAGAATAAGTTAGAATCAGAAGACATTTCCAGGTCCCTTGTTATCCCGTTTCCCTTACTTTTTCTCCCTTTCATCCCTATCATCCTATCTCATTCTTTCTCTGAATCTTTTCATTCCCGTTTAACATAATATAAGAACATCTCCATGACTCGTCGTGACGAAACTCGACTAGAGATCGAACGATATAATCGATTTGATCTTCTTCGAGTCGAGCATTGCAAACCCTTTACTCTCTGAATCATCGTGTTCAGTTTTACGATCTCGTGGTTGACCACGAAGACCATCTATGACTCCGTCTTCTATCAGCTGTCTCTTGGGTTACCAACTTCTTATTCTTTTAATAACGTAAAAAAGAGACAAAAGGATGCCTAACTCTGATGTTTCGACAAAACAACAACAACAAAATTATTCTTAGTATCCAACTCTTATTCGAAATTTTATTCGTATTTTAAATATTGTCCTTCTTCTTTCGGGTTTAACCGAGGATCTGTTGGTTGATATTTTTTATCGGTAACTCGGGGACGATACCGGTGACACCATAGGCAGGTGTTAGGCCCAGTGTGGTTGCCTCTTTCACTTTAGTAACGTCTGCCAATGCCTATGCGGTCTTTTCTCTATAAGTACTTGCTATCCTTGTCGATAACGTTTCTTTCCTCTTTCCTATTGTGTTATAGTACATACCTATATATATATATATATATACATATATATATACTGTACAACCAGCAAGCAAGCAAGCAAGCAAGCGCGCGACACGCTCGTGCGATGTGTGTTTCTGTATTTGAAACACGTCGGGATAGGGACTCGATATGCGGGCTCATTACTGGCACGAGCCAAAGCTCTCGCGCCTACTACCGTTCATACTATATTCACGTAACCAACCACCGGCTAGGTTGATGCTAGAGTAATACCTAACGAATCATCGAGGAAATCTTTGCGTTCTTAAAACGTACGCGTGATAGTTGTTACGCGGAACCGTTGTTATTCATTAGGATTATAAACTAAACTAGGTCGATTCGAAGAAATTTATGTAGGTATATAATATAGTCATTGTTTTCTACTTTATTTACTAGTTAATTTTTTTTATATCTCGTTACAACTAAATTAAATGTTATTTATAATTTGAGATGGATTAGAAGAAATTTATATTAATTTAATAATT
>NW_014569725.1:87962-125880 GCF_001313835.1 Polistes canadensis
TTTATTTACTAGTTTATATTTTTTATATCTCGTTACAACTAAATTAAATATTATTTATAATTTGAGATGGATTAGAAAAAATTTATGTGGGTATAGTAATTGTTTTCTACTATCGGGAGACATGAATTTTAATTGTTATAATATTTTTTATATATAAGAATTGTTTTTTGATTCTTGCCAAAAATAAAATATTCTTTTCGTCTAATAAATTTTTTTTGACTACACGTATATGTGTAGGATCAGTTTACATGATATTTTATTAATAATTGTATTCAATATGAATGATCGAAAGATCGATTTCTCACGACATGTTATTAAAGTTTAAATATATCGTTACGATGTACCTTTTAGGTATAATTACATTGATACTGTGATTACGAGCAGCGAAGAAAAAGTTTTGTTAATGCGACACAACCTTTTTTTTTAATAAAGAATTTATGAAACCAGTTAAATGAGAAAAAGAGACAGTGTTTTCTTGGGACTTATGGCACCTTTGAAGATTTTAATAACTTTTATGTTATAACAAGACAGTTTAAGGATTGAGAAGGCGTTAATCGTTTCGCATAAGTTTCTTCGAACGATCGCAACGAGACATTTGATGATCGTAAATTGTTACGGACGATTGATCCTTTCTACCATTTACACCCAATACCTGTTACTCATTGTCAATGATTTATCATTATGATGAGTTAAGAAAAAAATATTGAAGTTCTTGAGCAAAATATCACATTACTTAATGATGCATATAAATATGATCATAATATGGTCGTTGAAGAACATGATCCTATCTATAAACGCTTGAGAATAATGACTGATCCTTTTACAACTAGTTAAAACGATGTTAATTACCGTCATTAACGTTTTCAAGGCCGTATTTATAATTTAAGTAATAACCAGCAAATTTTTATGATTTTATTGACATATTTCTTTATGAAAAATAAAGAAATAAAAAGAAATATTATAAACCTCGTGATAATCGAAATTTATATTCTAGTTGAAAAAAGATTAAGTTTAAATTATATATTTATAATATTCAGATATATACAGTAAGTCACGAGAATATTTGTACCCGTATTGTCAATTGAAAACTTTTTACTTACCGTAAAAAATATATTGTTTTTTAAAGAAAACGATTATACTAACATTTGAGCTTTTTTTAATAATTTGTTTCGTTGAAAATGAAAAATTATTGTTTCTAACAGGAGTTTAAAAGTTCTTTACAGGAAAATTAAAGAGATAAATTTTGAACTACTATTTATACATGTTTGTTGTTGAATATTCAAAAGTTACTTACTGTTAAATTTATTTTCTAATATAATTATTATTTTTCTGTTAAAATACATTTATATTCAATGTGGAACATCAAAATTACTGACGACATTAATTCCGAATTTTAATTTTGAGATATTAATTATAAAAATGATAAGAATAATAAAAAGAATAAATGCTTTCTACTCGTTAGTTTCATCAAGTAAATGAAAAATATTCTAAACCAGGTATATCATTTATCTCTAAAAAATATAGATGACGACAAAATTTAACAAATTATAAAATAAATTAAAAAACTCAAAAGATATCTATTTATTTGTTGAACCTCGATTTATCTACTTCATTTGTATCACAACCATGCTATTTAATCAATGTCCAACTGTATAAACTCCTATACACAATAATAATAATTTTAATATAAACATACATACATCAAATGTATTTAATATCAAAAATATAATTACAAAAGTAAAATCTAAAATGAAAACTATAAAAAAATCTTTGTCCCATTACACATTCTATTAATCTATTTAATCATATATTATTCCACTTCGTTGAATTTCTTCGTAGAAATGATCATTACAAGGTCACATAAGTAGCAAAGAAAGCCGGTACGAGAAATTAGATGTGGGTTAGGGATCTCAAGGACGTTTCTTTGGTACTTGACTTCATCGGACCTTCCTTTTCATTTTTTCTTTTCCTTTATTAGTTTCTTTTTCGTTTGGAAGAAACCATGGCTTACCGTGTTCAGAACGTGTTGCTTTGCTTCCCTTCACTTTTTCTTCTTCTTCTTCTTCTTCTTCTTCTTCTCCTTCTTCTTCTTCTTCTTCTTCATCTTATTTTTATTTGTCTACAACTTCTTTCTCTTCTTTCTCATCTTCTTTCCTTTTGTGGGTACGAACTCGAAGCTGTCGCGTGCCAAGACCTTCCTCACCCCTTTTTCATCTTTCCTCTCTTCCTTTCTCTTTCTTTCATTCTTTCTTTTTTTCTTTTTTTCTTTCAAGCTTTCTCTTTCCTTCGTCCTTCTTTTCTTTTCTTTCTTGTTTTTTGTTTTTTGCTTTATTTTTCCCCCATAATCTCATCCTCTTTCTATTGCAATAATGCCAAGTTTTGCGTTATCCTGTCGACATGAAATTTTCGTTAAATACCGTCCATTTACTTCTGTTAACGTGTCATCGTTTAGCTCGAAAATACATCGCGTGTTGAGTATTGATTTTTTGACTCATTCACACTCCCGTTTTTCTTGTATTTTGTTCCTTTTTTTGTTCTTTTTTATAGCTGTTATTATTATTATTATTATTATTCTCGTTAACTTCTATCAAACCCTTTATTAAATTCTTTTTTAACATACCGCTACTCTTTCACGAAATGGTACATTTTTCACGACGGTACAGTGTTTCCTTTTGTAAGAGTATATTTTGAGTGGTTTAATCTGAAATTGGTTGATGTTTATATGTCTTAAAATCGAGGTATTACAAGTTCACCTTTGCATCAATTTTAAAATAATATAGATTATTGATAATATGTGTAGGAAAATATATATGGTAATTTATTAAGTCAGTTGAATGACCATTATTTTAAAGATAGGGGTTTTTGAATAACCGTAAATGGAATTCAGTCAACTTTCAAAATTAATAAAATGACTTTTGTCATTTTTGATAAAGACCGTTTGAAAAAAAAAATATAATAACGTTAAAATCAATAAATAGATTATAATTCTGTTTGATCGAAAATAAAAATTGAACATTAATTTAATTTCGAAAGAATTAGACTGTAAAGCTATATTTACATATCCATCTCTAATTTTATATTTACATGATCGTGTAAAAATGAAAAAAATTTCTTTAATTTATTCTCTTGGCGAATGATTTTTGTAATTTTTTTTTATATTTTTCAAATTTGAACCGTAACTTTGAAAATAATGATTCTTACTATTTCGTTAACTAACTAATTTTCTATTAACAAAATCTCAGTTAATTCGAATATATTGATTGTAACTAGTTCAAATATGAAAATACAAAGTAGCATTGTAACAATTTTCAGTTTTAATTTTATTAATTTGATTTTTTTTTTTTGAACGAAGGAGAGGAAAATGAACTTTTCGAAGCCACTTTGAAAATAAACGGCTCATTTAAACGGTCATAGTAAGAAACTTTTTTCCTACGAAATGAAAAACGAAAAGACGAGGAGCTATCTGATGGAGTCCTAACCCTGGGTGGTAAACGCAAAGGGTGTAAGATCGCAACCCCTTAGGATATAAATAATATGTAATCATGAGTGTCATCTATTCGCCTATTCAACATCTGCTTTTACGTGATCGAACGAATTTCAAGAAAATAATCCTACTGTTTGAATACTAGTTTTCTTCTTTTTTGTTTTTTGTTTATGGTTTTTTTTTTTATTTATTTAAATACGTTTGCAACCATTCGTAGGAAAAATTTCTATTTAAGTATTAGTATGAAAATGGTCAAGTAAATTAGAAAAGCAATAGAAATAATTTCGTTGATTTTACGCGTGCGGATAAATGTACGTATTATCGTAATTATGAAAAATAAAAATGAAGTAGAAATACACAATAAAAAACACAGTACTTCATTATCATATTTCTAAGGAAGTACGTATTCCTTTTTTTTCTAATTTCTTGTTTTCATTATTGTGAAGTAGGCTTAATAAATTTTCTTTTTTTCGCTAGAGTATCTTATATTAATTTTATAGGAAATATAATTTAAAAAAAGGGTGCATTTTCACAAATATTTAGAGCTGTATTAGTTATAGAATTTTAAATAACAATGTATAAGTTATATTTAGTTTTTACGTGTGCTTTCAAAAATGCCTTTATACATATATATTTGTAAAAGTAGCCATCATTAGAAGCTCAATTAGAAGAAAATCAAAACGAGTAGAATATAAATCCAACGATAATCACCTGTAACAACAAGAAAAATATATTGATCATACAATCAAGTGATACAATAGCCTGACATATAAATCGTCCAATTGGCAGATGCACTTTTCAATTGAATTCTTTATTTATTTTTATCTTAAATCTCTATTTACTGTTGCAATAAAATTCAATCTAAACGTATGATTTTACATTTACATAAAGTATATAAAAGAAAAAAGATAAAAGTACAAATATTAAGTTAATAAAAAAAATAATCTCTAGTAATTATTTTGAAATACTTTTAAACTGTGCGTTATATAAAAAAGAAAAATTACAAATTTAATAAAATACGATCACAGTGAGAAATCTTAAGGACGAAACAAGAAAAGAGAAATTACTTAAATATTCACCGAACGTTAATTAAGCTTCAAAAATTAATAAAAAAGGTATTTTAATGTTTTTGACTCTAATTAACTAAAAATTTATGCATTTTTTTGAAGATTTAGACACGAATTTTGTGTCCCAAGGAAATGACATGATTCATCATCTCCAATTACAATAACAAATTAATGACGAGCAAATAAGTAATACAATAAAATATAAAATATGAATAGAGAATTATTTTCGGGAAGTTTGAACTTGCTGTTGAACCTTTGAAAATAACTCAATAGTCTCAATAGTAGTTATCCTCTTCAGCCACATTTATATTAGGGCCTCTTCGACACTTAGCCTTTTCTTTCTTCATTACCTGAAAACTGCATTTGGACATTTCCTACTGCAAGCAAGATATGATTATACATACTACTTTTGCAAATTAACTCGTATTATGTTACGATTCTAATTCTGAATTATTAAACAATTAATTTATACATTCTTTAGTTATTAATATTATACATATTTTAGTTATTGAAGCTCGTTAATCATGAATGAACTGAGAGTTCATTGACCGTGCACATATACACGTGCACAATTAATCGGATGTCCAAGTAGATAATTATAATCGATGACCTAATAACACGTCACACTTTTAATGTCAAGTATAAAATCGAATTGAAATAAAAATAATACTATAAATGCAATGCATTTTCTTGTAATATTTTTAGTCAATTTATTCTTTATACTGAATTATATATCAAATATTTCAAAGACTAAATCGCGATTGTGCGTAGTGCTAATCCTGTAATACTTAAAACTAAGTATCAAATTCATCAAAGAATTTGCGAATTTGTTCGACTCTATCTCCTTCGTGATAGAATCGAAATAGAAATCAATCTTTCAAATCGTTGCAAATCCCTTGGAATCATGATACATAATAAAGATTGCAGAAGAGTCACAAAATAAATTTACAAAGCAAGCATAATAGAATGAAATGATATAATTTTGTAACAATTCTGTATCAACGAGAAATTTCCACTCCGGAGAGGAAGTAAACCTAGTGCTTTTCCTGGATCCTACCTACTTCAAATTAAAGTTTCCACATTCGCTCAAAAAAGTATACTATCTTCCTGCCTATTATACATATTTAAAAGGAACAAACATATACACGAATAAATTTACTCCACAGTTCTCTCACATACCACCAGGGTGCAAAAGCCTAAATTAGAGAGCATGTCCCGGGGCACCTCTGACACCCTAGTTCAGCCACGTGTTTTCTAAAAACACCCATGCTAATGGGTATACGTAGTTTTTGCTGTAATCGACTGCCAAGGCCAATGATTATTGTAAATATGACTAAAGCAAAAATACTGGTACATACTAGTATATATCAGCATACTAATATAAGAAAAGTATTGTAAAATCTCCACAAATAAATGTGGAAACCCTACTAATCAAAACGATTCGAAAAAAAATGAGAAAAATTTAATATAAATAGAAAAATACAACTTTATATGTGTATTTTTCATATCAAACCTAACTCTAGGTGTGCTATACTAAGTAATATTCTAAGTGATAAATAATGTATTAATTAAAAACTATCACGAAATGATGTACAGTACACACTACCTAATACGCACATACAGGTGCAAAGTACATCGTGCAACCACTAGCACAATGACAGCCGCCAATAGGGGAAAAACTGAAAACTAAACTTACACTAACCGTTTCTCACATATACGAATGCACCTGGGCACACGTATAAATGAGAACACAAAAAGTATAGGAGAGAGAAACGAGAGATTAGTGTGTTAGAAGCTGCAAATCCTGATCTAAAAAATATGATTAAAATATAAACACATATAAATACATTTTAATAAAAATTCATCTAAGCGGCTAAGGACTCTACAAGTTATTTGATAAATAATGACTTTTAATATTTTTTAATATACTTCAAAACCTCGGACGACTCCTTTTATTAAGTTGGCTGTTCTAATAGAAGAACACCAAAATTAAGCCACCGCTTAATTGCTAGAATTTAGCTTGTCTTCTTGTTCATTTATTGATAATATCGAAATATCAATATATTGAAATTCACAATTGATAAACTAATTCACAATTGTTTACTAATTATGTAAAACTATTTTTACATGCATTATTGGCACAAAATCGAGCAAATTAATGCTCGACAAATGCGAACAAAACACGAAGAGAAAAAAAGTGCATTTAATCGATGAGTCAAGAAGACCCTCTCTTGAACTAATAAAATAAACCATAGAATATACAATTTTCATGATTAATTCAAAAATAAGAATTACTCATGTGCTCGTCAATAATTTATATAAATAATTACAACCAGTAGCTCGTGTCGATTAGGACCTTTCATCCTAAACATGATTGAGCACCGGAGGGACTTTAAATTTTTGACTCACTACTTAAGAAGTACTACGATGGCTCCAAAACACTCCTACTTCGTAGCAAGTATAGCAATTTAACGATAGACAAGTTCCTCGGTTTGCTATTTAAGAAGATCCATCGAAGAATTCATTCCACATTTTTGAAAAGGAAGACAATCTGTGGTCATATCTATAAAATAAAATAGTACAAAACGATAAGTTATTTACAATATAATCCAAAATTGTATTAAGAAAAATCGAATAAAATGTAAATTAAAATACTTACAATGCATTCCAATGGGATGAAGCTCAATGGCACCATGGTGATGCATCTCTCGTGAATCTAATAACGCGTTATTAACGTATTTAAGAAACTATAGATGAGTTTCTTATCGCGAAACCGAAATTTTATTATACGGCGAACAACACTGACTCTCATTCGCGTATGATTTTCATTTATTATGGGCCCGATCACTGACTCTACAATTGTTTCCAAAGACTGCTTTGCACGCAGTTAATGCAAGTACAAAAATTACACATTTTATTTTAAATCTTCAATGATGCACAGACTCTAATACGCGCATATTCTATGCGACTGTTTAAAAATAAAAATACAACTTTACTCGAACAAACTCTAATACAATTACTGCTTTGATTGCAGTTAATTTAAATATATAAATTTCAAAAATAGTTCGCGAACGCGACGGAATTGAAATAATAAACGAACGTGCTTTTAATTCGTGATTTTAATTATATTTAAACGATAGCAACACTCCCGTTTGTTGCTTCACGCACAATTGCAATTTGAAATAGAAATAAGAAGCAATACAATTAATATCATTATTATAATTGAAATTCATTGAGACTCTTGTAGAATTATTAAATACAAAAATCTACTTACTTCGAATCTTCATTGATAAATGCACGATGGGATCCTACCCTTAGGATAACGATGAATAAAATAAAATTAAATAAAAAATCTGGAAAGCTAAAACATACTAAAGATTATATTATAGTACTTTATTTCTTGTAAATCATTTCTGAAGGCAGAACACACATTATACAGATACATACATTGTACAGATACTTTATCATAAATATTCAATGTTAAATATAAAAAAAAATTGTAATAATCTATGAGAATTGACTTAATTAAAAAAAGTATGCAAATATTTTTTTAATAGTGTTTGCTTTGCATTTTAATATGCAAACTTAAGCAATACCAATCGCTTAAATATCAGTACTTGTATGTAATTGCATATAAAGTATGTAATGTTAATAAAAATTGTTAATAAACATTTTCAAAGTTGTCTAAATAAAACAATAATTGTAACAGTAAACTCAATAAAGAGCAACCTAAAAAATAAACCGTTTTTTATACCATTTTATTTAATGAGAAATTTTTTAAAGTATTAAAATTAACACGATAACATTAGAAATGAAATTATTAAATAGTTTAATACGTCACTTTCGTTGATCTTAACTCGTCGAAGGACGGGAGGGGAATGAGATGTTTATCCTTGGGAGTGTCGAATGCTCGGCTGTTTTTGTTTTGTTACCGGCTGTTTTACTTCTGATTTCATCTTAAGAATATTCTAGAAATATACGTACACTTTCATTATTGCCTGTAGGTCAAATGTTTTATATTCTTTTTCTTTCTTTCTCACTCTCTTTTTCTCTCTCATACTCTTTCTATTACACTTTTTTATGTTATAAAAGAAAGAGATAGACTTACCTCGACGAATATAAAGATAAAAAATTGTACACAACAATAAGGTTAGATATGCGTATTCGTGCTGGACTCTCCCAATGCTCGGAAATCTAAAAAACAGAAAAAAAATAAGATTAATATACTTACTACTTATTAATTTATTACTAATACTTATTAATTTACTTACTAATAAGATTACATTAATACAATATAAAGAAAATCAAATATATGAGTGTATGTGTACGAGCTACTTATACTTATGTATATATGCCTGTATGTTTGTGTATGTGATAAAAATCGAATTTAATACGAAATATACGATCTTTGAAGACATAATTACGAAAAATACTGAATTAGAGCATCATTGGAGATGGTAGTAAGTATCGATACCGTAAAAATAAGCTGAAACTTAGAAAAAAATATTGTTAAGTAACATTGATGAGATTTGGCGGGAAGCCGAAAAACATCGATGATTACATTTTCACGGCTATGTTTAGAACTTATTAATATTTCGTTTTGACAACACTAACGTATAAAAATCTTGCTTGTAGTTATCGTTGGATATATTAGGTCTACCGGAAAGTTCTGTCCATTTTTGAATTGAAAGAAAAGAACAAAATATTCATACATTTAATAATATTTATTGTAGAATATATTTTCCATCGTTACTTATGACTTCTTGCCAGCGTGATAGCAACTTTTAAATGCCATTTTTTTTAAATAATTTTTTTTAGAAGCGCAAAATCCAACTAGTGCTTGATTTACATCATCTTCAGTTTTGAATTTTTTTTCCTGTCAAAAATTTTGCAACGAGAAAAACAAGTGATAATCGAAGGGTGCAAGGTCTGGGGAGCATGGTGGATGTGACAGAATTTTTCAGTCTAGCTCTGCGATTTTCTGACGAGTCGCCAAAAAAGCATGTCGTTTGGCATTATCATAATCCGGTATAACGTGCTTTCTATTGAACATTGCTGGCTACTTTTCTATTATTTCTTTATTTAAATCATCCATTTGCTTACAGTATTTCTTCAAATTTAGCTTTTCATTAGGTTTCAGAAGCTTATAATGTATTGGTCCTTGAATGTCCAACACTATACACAACATTCTCTTCTGCAGGTTCAAGCTCGGATTAGAAGTGGAAAGGGTAGTCTTTCCGGGCTTGCAATATGCTCATATTCTCACGATGTTGTCGTATGTACTCGTCTTAATGATCTGCCTTATGGATTAGGAATCAAATTACTGCTCCAATTTCTATATCTTCGGAGATGTCATGTAATTTTAATTCTTTAAGGATGGTTACAATGGCATTTCTTTTCTATACGATCGAAAGAATTCGAAAAACACTATTAATTAAAATTCAAATAATTTATTTAATTAATAGATAAATTATCTAAATCGTTAAAAAAATGCATAAATTTTTAGTTAATTAGAGTCAAAAACATTAAAATACCCTTATTATTAAATTTTTTAATTAATAATTAGGGTATTTTAATGTTTGTAATTTTTCTTTTCTATATAATGCAGTTTAAAAGTATTTCATAATAATAGAGATTATTTTTTTTAGTAACTTAATATTTGTACTTTTCCCTATTTTTATATATACTTTATGTAAATGTAAAATCATGCGTTGAAATTGAATTTTATTGCAACCGTAAATAGAAATTTGATAAAAATAAATAAAGAATTCAATTGAAAAGTGCATCTGCCAATTGGACGATTTATATGTCAGGCTATTGTATCACTTGATTGTATGATCAATATATTTTTCTTGTTGTTACAGGTGATCATCGTTGGATTTATATTCTATTCGTTTTGATTTTCTTCTAATTGAGTTTCTAATTATGGCTACTTTTAAAAAAATATATGTATAAAGGCATTTCTGAAGGCACACATAAAAACTAAATATGACATATACATTGTTATTAGAAATTCCATAACTAATATAGCTCTAAATATTAGTGAAAATGCACCCTTTTTTAAATTATATTTCCTATAAAATTAATATAAAATACTCTAGAAAAAAAGAAAAGAAAAAGAAAATTTATTAAGCCTACTTCACAATAATGAAAACAAGAAATTAGAAAAAAAAGGAATACATACATACTTGTCCCTGTCGTGATAAGATATAAATATCGGCGACATCAGGAACACACACAGCGCCAGTAACCATAGATTAATACACTACTACAGTTAAAGGAATAACAATCTTTGTTAGATTTCTATCCGCGTTTTTTTGCAAACGGCTGAATATATATGCCATATTTAAAGACACATTGAATATTCTCATAGATTATTAGAAGTGCGCAAAATTTGAACAAAATCGGTGGGGGGGGGCCTACTTGACCATTCCCTGATAAGATATCAAATATAATAATAATATAATAATAATCAACATTGTCATTTTTCTATTGTTTAAAGAGACATATAAAAAAAGAAAAAAAATTTCTTCGATCGTTATAAAGAATGATTTCGAGCATTTAACATTATCTATTCCTATTGACGAACAATATCACGATACTTGTGACAACCTGTCTTCCATATAAGAAAAATTTATTTCTTATTCTATACTCTCTATATGAAAAATGTATAGAAATGTTAAAAAGTCTCTAGGACTCCCGCAGATTTCGAATAATTGATTCCAGTCCGGACAGTTTTGTACACACGACCACCAAAGAATTTCACGCGACTCGAAAGGTACGAAGCTGCTGCTACCTTTTTTGGGTTGGAAAGAGAAACGAGGAGCGAAAAGGGAGAGAATGAGAAAGAAAAAGAAAGAGAGAAAGAGAGATAGCAAGAAGAAGAAGAAGAAAAAAAATAAAAAAGGAAATGAAAGATGATATGTATACAGAGTGAGGATCCAAAAAGGAAAATACATTAAAAAGAAGATCGGACACGTTGAGATTACGATAAATCAAACTGTGCAAGGTGAATTCTGAAGTCGTAGACCTCTTTTTAAAAGAAGAAAAAAAATAAGAGAGAAAGAGAGAGGGAGAAAGTAGTAGAGTGGGGTAGTAAATGTCAAGGTATAGAAAAGGCACGCTATGTTGTGACTTAGGATGATAATTTGTCCGCCCATTTCCCAATAGTTTGCAAGCTTTAGCCGTGAAAATCTTTTTCTCACTTTCATACATGGGTGTTTACTACGCGGGATATTTTCTTTGACCTTTTTGAAGATTGCTAAAGCAGATATCGGATATTTGGATATATTCTTCTAATTTATATCTTTAGGGTTTACCTTTTAAATAAAAGGTGATAACAGGTGGAACGAATTTAACGGTGTATTATCTTGATTTAATTTTGTCGATATTATTTGTTCAATGCTTTTTAAAGATCTTTCTGACGAGTATTTAATTTTTAATTCATTATCGTTTTTTTTCTTCAATTATATCATAGTACATAATGTGTCGTATGATATAATAATAAATATACAGTGGTGTTACGTGATATTTGAGACCTATTTAAGGATTTAACAAAAAAATGTTTGTACAAGCATGTGTTTTAAAATTATAGTCACTATTGTTGTATATATTTAAATAATTAAAAAAATTAATTGAACTTATAAAATAACTAAAAAAGCTTCAAATATTTTCTGCTCTGTTACTTTGTTACATTCTTGACAGATTCATGAAAAAAACTGTAAGATAACTTGTTAAAAACAGCTAGCGGCATAATATACAAAATATGAGAAATCTCATCATCCGTTCTCAATGTGTTAACATAAATTAAAGAAAATGAGAAACAGGGTATAGTGTGAAATAACACCTATAAGAAACTTTTATGTATAAAACCAAGGCCAAAAATGTAGTACGACATAATCGTGCTTACTACATTCTACAAGACTTCCCCTATACATAAAATACTTTTTAAAATATGATAAAGTTATAAGTACTTTAATATTTCAATATTTAAATATCTATAGTATGATATATTTTATGTTATCTCGGAACAGACTATAATAATAGAAGTACAGCTGTTTACAACAACATATAGCGATTACTTACTATAAATAAATACTCGAATAATCTTTTTTTTATTTTTCAATTTTTTATTCATTTTACATAACATAAATTTCCCCCAATAATCATTAGAATTTATTTCTTTTTTTTTTTTGTAAATTATTAAGTTAATATAAACTCACTTTATTAAAATTTTAAAGTAATAATATATTCGCATACAACATTATATATATTTATTTATCGGAAATAATAAAAAAATAAAATGTCATTATATAAAATTATAATCTATTAACGGCAATTGCTGAAAAAAAATTTAATCTGATATGAGTAATAAAGAAAATCAAGAAGAGAAGCTTCCGTTTTGTTTTTTTTTTTATATTAATTTTTTAACTTTCGTCAAATAAAAGATAAACGTAGCCTTTGGCCGTCTCTTAAACGTGATTATCGAGCAGAGAACGCCAGGTGAATCCTGTTGCAATGAAAAAAATCCTTCCAGACTGCATGCGCTTGTGCTCGTGTACGCGGTAAAGAGCATGCTACGAGTTCTCGCTCCTTCTTTCGATTTTCTTTCTTTCCCTTTTTGCAGACGTTTGTAATATCGTGACTAGAAAAATGTCGCAGCTGCACGGAGCAGATTCTCGAAGAAGAAGAAGGAGAAGAAGTAGTAGAAGAAGAAGAAGGAGAAGAAGTAGTAGAAGAAGAAGAAGAAGAAGGGTGGTGGCAGAATGAATAGATGGAAGCCGAGACTAAGAATACTAGCTGATCTTCACGAACGATTTCATTGTTTTCGAATTGTAAATAATTGTATCGAGAATAAAGATCGACGATTTATTGTTTAATCTCTTCTCAAGGTCCAACTTTGTATCCTATTAATAAGACAGACAGTTTTATTCGTTTATTTTATTTCAATCGTTCAGAAATCTGTTGCGGTTAAATGCAATTTGGTTTTGATATCTGTAAACACACTGTAATGATATAGATAATATTCTTTTTAATTATTTAAGGTTATTACTCGTCGGTTCGTTTTCTTTTTTCTTTTTTTTTTTTTTCAATTGGCATAAGGTGAAAGTTTCTAAATTTTTTAAAAATGCTGCCATTGTCTTAATAAAGTTTTTATTGACACACCCTTTAGATAGTTTGTTTTGTTGCAGAGCATAACTTTTGAAAAAAGATTTAATATACTTTTCTGATCAAATGAAGTAATCAAAAATTATTATAAATCAATCTATTACAAAATATTATTTTTTCTTAATTTTTGTTTTCTGGGCTTAATTGCATTAACTTCTGAGCGTTTCATTTATAGAAACATAAAATATTTTGTACCTTATGGCAATTAAGAAATATATGTTTTGGTTTGTAAATATAATTTCTGTTTTTTTCTTAAAAAAAATATAAAATTTTTTTCTTAAAAAAAATATAAAAAAAAGAGAAAAAAAATCAAATGATTATATCGAGTTTAAATTTCCTCGCATCTTCTACAAAGTATAGCGACGAGTTAAATTAATCATTCCCAATTGAAGGGTTATAAAATTGTATAATATACGTATGTTGTTAGAGATCTCAAAGAGGTTTAAAATATTCGCCGTGGTTCATACGTGAATTTTAATAAATCATATCTATTGAAAATACGAAATACAGGTTAGTGGAATAAAATGAAAAAAAAGAAAAAGAAAAAATAATGTATATCATAATAAAAGAGATCTTACTACGATCTCTTATCTGATCTAACATATCGTGACAGATTAACGTGGGATCTTGGATATTCCTAGGTAAAGAAGCCATGGCAAAGTTAAAGGATCCATTGTAACTCGCGTGATCGATCGCTAATATGGGGACTTTCCTTCTATCTTCGGTACACAATCTAAGGGTGGTGATGGTGGATTCTTTTGGTCATTGTACTTTTCCATTCCTTTCGACGCTAACGTCATTCACGCGATGAGTAAAAAAAAAAAGAAAATAAATAAAAAGAAAAAAGAGAATAAAAAAGAACAGTAAGGAAGAGAAAGGAGAGAAGATGGAATCTCGAAGGAGGAAGGAAGGTGTCCTTGTTTCTGTAGTCCTCAATCGCAGATTCCCAGGCGATCATATCTCTGTACCGAAATAGTAAAGAGGCGTGGACACGAACCATGAAACTATTGTCCTCGTTCTTTCACCCTATATCTTATATTTGTGTCCGTTTATAAAAAGAATAAGAAAGAGTGTGTGTGTGTGTTTGTGTGAGAGAGAGAGAGAGAGAGAAGGAAAGAGGAAAAAGGGGAGTCTAGGTTGAAAGCTTTTACGATAAAGAAGTGAGACAGAAGTCAATGGGGACTATACACCGAGTCCAACTTGAATGAAGATCTCAAACTTGGCGTTAGAGAAGTTAAAAGCAAAAGAGAGAAAGAGAGAGACAGAGAGAGAGAAAGGGAAGACAGTCTTTTTCTGATAAGTGGGGCCTGTTCGACCACCACACTACCAAAACCGGCTACAAAACGTTTTATTTACGTGGTTTTCGAAGGGCCTTTTTATTTTCTTTCCTTTCTTTATTTCCTTCTTTATTTCTTTCTTCTACTTACTCACTTGAAAACCAGACCTCCTCACCTTATTTCAAAACCTGCCTTCGACTGGTCTCTTTCTTTATTTCCTTCGACCTTATTTTTCTTCTTCTTCTTCTTCTTCTTCTTCTTCTTCTTCTTCTACTACTACTTCTTCTACTACTTCTTATGCGATTTTCCCTTTACCTTTATTATATTCTTCTTTTGTTAGGAGGAGTAATATAGCAAGGTGCATTTAACTCAAGAATTGAACCTGAACTTTTAGGTATATATAGAACGACTAATCGTAAGGTGCTACCAAATACAATACTTTACCTGAATTTTTGGAACACAATGAGTTTCGCGACAAGTGGTTTTATTTGATTTCGAATAGAAGTTCGCAGGAATGTTCTTTTGAATTATTGATGGTAACACTTCATTGAAAGGTCGATGATCTGATCTTTTTGAAATAGTAGAGCGATGACTCTTCATCCTCTCTTTAACATTTTTGGTGTATTACAAATTGATGATCGTAAAAGTTATTTGATATTAATCTTTTTCATTCTAAGCTATTATGTTATACGTTCTAAATCGTATCTGTAAATTTATCTGAAATTTGGAAAGTAAGGGTAGTGGTTTCAATTATGGTAGTAGTAGCATATTTTTAACAATAAACAAATATTAGTCAAACAATCAATTTTAAATATAAAATTTAAATTGTTCATATAATGGTATTATGTAAATTAAAAAGTAAGGGTATTGGTTTCAGTTATAATAGTAGAATATTTTTAACAATAAACAAATATCGGTCAAACAATCAATTTTAAATATAGAATTCAAATTGTTCATATAATGTTATTGTTATTTTTTTATTTGACACAACGACAATTTTAATTATAAATATTGTTTTACTTTTTTATTTAATCTAATAATAAATTGATTATTATCTGTTTTCAATTGTAATGAAACACAACTTTTATGGTAATAGTATACGTAATATAATTAGAAAACTTAATTGACCGAGATTGTTTACACTATATATATATGCAATATTTTCATAATAATTATTTATATCTTTTTAAAGTGAAACTATTTAGGTGATTGTAACAATAAAATTTTATGAAACGACATTAAAAAAAAGAAGGAGAAAAGGAGTGAGATAGAAACCGCAGTTGATTGACAGTTGAACGAGATTATGAATGGTGTTCTAGTGTTAGTTGTAATGTGTGTGTGTATGATATGTATATTTGAGATACGTCGACCGATAGTTCACTGCGAGATGCATTCGTTTATAGAAAGATGATTGGGGGATGTCACATACCTGAGTGCTCGATATACATACCTTAAATCAGTATTACCAAAGGTGAAGATTTTTTTTCACTAGTGGCGACTGTCAATCCTTCGAATTTAATAATTTACTCACTTTTTTCGTGCATAGAGACAACGCAGTGTTTTTTTTTATTTTATTTCGTTTTGGTCTTAAAATATTTTCAAAAATCTTAAAATTTACGAATATATTTAAGTTTTCACTAAAATTGCAATAAGATAGAAAGACTAACTAAAATAAATTTCTAAAATATTTTTGAAATATATAGGTAAATAATTGTTATAAAATTAATTACTTATTAATAAGATTTATCAATTTTTCATTGAACTTAACTTAAGTTTTGTAACTAGGTATTTAATATTGTTGCGATAATTATATTTTGACTTTTGTAAAATCCTTTTGTATACAATTTTTGCTTTCCTTCTCGCTTTCTCTTTCATTCTTTCAGTTTGTTCTTTATATTTTTTTTTGCATTTTTAACCTATCAACGTGTAAAACTGTTTGAATTTCGTCACACTCTTTTCCTTTTGTATACCTTTGTAATTAACGATAATTGGTTAACTGCATGTTTACAGGCAATATTACGAGGTGTTCGAATAGTTGACTAAAAGGATACCGCATTAAAGCTATACATGTATAACTCATGATACTTCAGTGTCATCATGGTTTTTTGCTACTCACTTTAAAAAATCCGGTTTCTATGTAAACCAGCGGTTAATAATAACGCATCAGACAGTTTCACACGAAAAAAAGATGGATAACTTTCCGATCACGTAACATTATATTTTTTGTATATAAAAAAAAAAGCATTTTGTTCATGCAACTTAAATTTGTATAGGTACAGTGACTGCCAAAAATATTTGGACACTTACAGTACGATTAACTTTATTGCTTCATATTTCGATTGTTTATCAAACGATCTCCCCAGTTATTTTGTTTTTACCTATATATATCATATATTATATAAATCTTGATAAAACTATATATATTATAATTTAATTGAAAAATTTATTTATATTGCGCAATAAAAATTAATAAACTAAATAATGTAACATATTTGGCTTATAAAAATATTTGGACAATGTTCAGTTATCAATTATATTCAATACAATATAATATTAAAAAAAAAATAGTTTCCATATTTCCCGTCATAATAATTTTGTTTTAGAGAATGATTCTTCATAATATTTATAATTTAAAAATAAATATTCTATTGTTATATTTGCTCTTTTGATTATCCAGTTTAATTCTAAGTTTTAATTCAGTTATCTAAAAGTTGAACTTTATCGAATGTTCTTATTTCTAATAATTCTTCTTATCAATTTTTAATATGATTGAATGTAACATGTTTTAAAGTATAAATTTTACAATTAAATTTATTCCATAATTATGCGTATTTCATAAAAACATTGATATACATAAATAAGAATACAATTAAAATAAACAAAAAGAGAACAAAAAAATATTAGATCGATTTTTTCGCGATTTCGAAGAAAATTAAATGTGTGATCGCGTTTTGATATGATATTGGGATTAAATATCTCGAACGAATATCGTAATACGCGTGTGCTGGCGTGCGTGCGCGCGCGCGCTCGTGCAAAGGCATATGGCCGCATTCATGTTTATAAATGGGTATCTTATGGACATTTAAAGGCCGTGCCGAGTTTTTGAAATACTCGTTCCGCGTTTGTAATCGGGAACGTCGCGCTCTTCCACAATTATTTCTTTTTTTTATTTCTTTGTTTTTTGTTCTTTCATATTCACCTCGCGGGAGAGATGAAAAAGAAAGAATGAAAAAAAGAAAGAGTGAAAGAGATAGTGAGATAGGGAATGCGTATGTAAGATATAATGATCTTCGTCTTAACCAAGGACATCAAGGTGACAGGCCCTCCGTTCGATAATTTATTACCCAGTCGTTACAACGGAAACCCGTCATTTTAGATCGAACCTATAGGTTAAATTAGTCTCACGCCTTTTTTTTATTTACGTGATCACGCAAAGAATCTGTTTAATAGTCCTACGTAAGAGAGTACTTTACGTGCATAGAATAATATGTTTTCTTTGTATTGTATAATCGATTAATTTAATAGGTCGATGTATTTTTTTTAACCATTTTGTTTACGTAAAAATTATTCTAAATCATGTATTTTGTTTTTAGAAATATAGGTGCTGATAATTATGATCGTGGATTAAGTCTGAATTTAAATATTATGGTGAACCTAAAATTCGTAAAGTAATTTGACTGACTTCAAAAAATTGCACTATTTGAAACAACACAATAAACGCATGAACTTTTGGTTCATCCTAATAAATATATAAAACAAATCATAAAATCGATATTATTAATTTTTATAGTAATTTGTTTTACAGTAATTTGCTAGAATTAAATAAATCATGGAATGCATTTCTTTTAATTGTTTGTTGCAGTATATTTACGAAACCCGTTATTTAATTCAATTAATTTGAATATATATACATAATTTTAATTTATAATCGGTAATAAATAATTATTTCAAATTTACACACTTCTCTCGAATTTTCGTTTGATGACACACATACTAATAAAATAATTCATTCTCTTTTTCTGTCTAAATAAAGAATAAAATAAGTGTTTGATTTAAATATAAATCTTTATTTTGTTTAACAAATCGATTTCTGTCTCTCTTTATTAATTCGATTTTTTATTTTTTGCTAAAATAATTTAATTTCATTGAATGACAAATCTATAATTCACAGTAAATGACAAACTCAATTTAATTCAGATATTAATTAAATACTCGGTACCACTTTTCCATAATCACTGTTACTGTTAATATTTTCACACACGTTAAAAATTAAAATAAAATAATTTTTAAAAAATACAAATTAATTTGTATAATTACATTTGTTCAAAAATTCAACAATATTTTAATTGCATCATACATCAAAATAATATATAAATAGCTAATAGATAGTTACAGTTACTTCGCATAAGAATGAAGACTTATTTCGCAGAAAACAAAAATAAATAATATATCATAAATGAAATCTATTCATCCGTTATGATATTAAATCACAATATAAAGCATCCCAAAATTCCATTAAAATTTTCCCACAGTATGAATTACGGTTAGATATGTAAAAGATATATTCCTATAACATCTATTCCTTGCAATGTCATCTAACAATACTTACATCATTCGGTCGAACGCTCGTTCTTCTTACTTTAGCAAAAGCATTACGATAGGAAAAACGCGAAAAATGAACGGTATCCGACCCCCTTTCCCATTTCCAACAACAGCAACAATCTCAACCAAAAGCAACTTCGGTAGAGGCGTGTGCACATTTAAAAGGATTTTCATAGTCGGTAGTGAAGTGAAGGGGTTTCAATTTTCGACAAATATCGAAACCAAATGCTTAGATATATACGATTGTTCAGAATGTCAAGCCTTTAATGCGGTTACATGGACATATTCAGGTCCCCGAAAAGTCGTGAACGTTACGCGATTACGCATTATGCTATTGGAAATGTGCTTAGTCAATGACAATGCGTTAGGTTTCATCCGATATTCATGGATACGTCGTTCCTTTCCTACCGTGTCCAAAAATTCGTTTCTAACTGCCTACTACTGCGGAAAACCTAGATAGAGGAGCGCGTGCACTTTTACTTTGGTCCAGGTGATGCACAGCTTTCATGTGTTTGCCACTGCATACGCGTCCATACGTTCTTCTCCTTCTCTTTCTCTCTTTTTTTCTTTCTCTTTCTCTGCTTTGCTCACCCCCACGTTATCCTTTTCATCTATGGTCTCTTCTTTCTGTCTTTCTCTCTTTCAATTCTTATTCTTCGTTTGTCTCTTTAACGATCTAACATATGTTTAGGAATAAAAGATATTCGATTTTATAAAGATGTCTGCAACGGAAAGGTATAGTACCGTTTGCTCTTGCATTACATTGGATATATAATCAATTTAAAATAATGTTTTTTTTTAAATCATTTCAATTTAATCAATTTCATTTTATTACAATTTTTGACCCAATATTATTATAAAAATTACATATACTCTATGTTTGACGATTTTACTCGTCATTGTTTCATTATACCGATATAATAAGATTTTTCAAAGAAGTCACCACAGTTGGTTAATTGTTCATCTTTATTATTAATTAATCAAATCATTAATCTAATATTTACGATTTTATTTGATATATATATAAAAATGCTTTTAGAAAATGTTCTTTTTTCTAGATCGGAAGAATGTTGAAGAAAGATAATGTTCAGTTTCATTATCGCGCAATGTTATTGGAGATCAATCGGTCAGAAGGTTTGAGCAGTTTATCGTAAAGTGTTCGGCTTCTTATCGAGCAAGCAATGATCCTCAGGGTCGAGCCAATGGCTATTCATCCCTCACCTTTAATACCCTCTTAAGCCTCGATAAAGACCGCCCTTAAAGATCACACGGATTCTCAGATTCTCCCTTTTCTCTAAGGCTCACCTAATTATTAGGACGCCAATTTGGTCGACCGAATTAATCTCATTTCAAATGAGATCGTAATGATTCGATCTAGGAACATTCATATTGCTTTTGTTTTCAACATTGTCCATAAAATTGGATTATATCAAATCATAGTGGTTTTGTTTGCAACATTGTTCATAAAATCGAATATAAAT
The DNA here is from genome assembly GCF_001313835.1 of Polistes canadensis. NCBI lineage: Eukaryota > Metazoa > Arthropoda > Insecta > Hymenoptera > Vespidae > Polistes > Polistes canadensis. The sequence goes on from NW_014569725.1 coordinate 109,042, forward strand.
CAAACCATAGTGATTTTGTTTGCAACATTATTCAAAAATTAGAATTTAAAGTGATTCATAGAGGTTTCGTTTGCAACATTGTTCATAAAATCGAACTAAATCAATTCATATTGCTTTTGTTTTAAACATTGTTTAAAACATTAGATTAAATCGATCGTATTAATACAAACAAGAAACAATAAATAAGTATTACTCATGTAAATGATAAGTGCATAATCATAAAAAAAAAATAAATGTGATATGTTCGAAATATATTGAATGAGAAAAGGTTATGAGATTTTGAGAAATATCCTTTCTTGAAGGACGCATCTGCTCGTCTTGAATCATGAAAAATTCGCCTTCGCACATTTGAAAAAATACAGCAGCTGCGAGAAACATCGTCACGCGACACAAGACACGAACGTTTACTATGCGGCTGCTGATCGTTATATTTGTTTCTAGTAATATTAGTCTTATAATCATTAGATAGAAACTAATACGTGCTTGTATACACGTGTCAAAGTTTCAATGCTCAGATAACGATTTTTCCTAGAACTACAGAAAATATTTTTGTAAAATAATCATTTTGTAGAATATAATTTTAATTGTAGGATACATATTTATATATTGATTATATTATATATTAATAATAAATTTATTACAATTTTATTTATATTTATTTATTCTTTAACTAATCAAATGATAAATCTTTAACATAAGATAGATTTCTTTTCAATTGAATGTAAGTAATAGTCAATTTGTTACTAGGTTTAATAATAAAAAGTTTAATTTTTTAATAACAATAAAACAATATTTATATTAATAATTAAATTTTAAAAAAAGCATAAACAAAATTTTTATATAATCAAACAATATTTATAATAATAAGTATCATAGTGTAAAATAAAGAAATGCACTGACAATAAATTTAGAATTTTAATTAAAATATTGAAATAAAATATAAATATCTCAAACGTTTCGACGAGATTAACGTAATAATTTATAAACTGATTAAATTATAAATAAATAATGAAATAATGTTTAATTAAAATATAACATTAGCTACGATTAAAAAATATGCTTAAAAATAATTCGTTACCGGCATAATTAATTTAATCCATTGACATTTGGTTTAACAAGGATAAAGATTGCATTATAACGATGAAATAAAATGAATAAGAAGAGAAAGAATAAGAAATAATAGTAAAAAAAAAAAAATGTAAAAAGCTTCCTTTCTTCACAGGAAATCATGAGGAAAAAAAATAGAGGCAAAAAATCATATACGACCTTCTTATAGAACGTTAGGGTAGTGGTATCTGGAAATAACAGGTTGTTCAATTCCATTTAATTGGCGAACATCTTTCCGATCAAACCAGTTCGTCTGGTATAACTGACCTACACTTAAGGTCTGCAGTACTCCCGGCCGAATCGGAAATCATGCTACGAAATGTCAGTAAACAGAAAAAAAGCCAGATCGAAGTCCCTTTTTTGGCATCGATTCGATCGGATTTGTTATCTTTTATTTATTATAGTAGTAGTAATAAAAAGAGAGATAACAAAAATTTATCTAACACGAATGTTAGATATTATTGTGTCGTTAAACTTTGAAATGCATTATACTTCAAATACTTTTTCAACGTTCTGTATTCTTGAAGAATCTTTTTGTTTTCTTTTTTATTTTTTTTGTTTTTATCTTTTTCGTTTTTTTTTCTCTTTCTCTCTCTTTTTATCTCTTACATTAATCGTCATTTATCTTATCGCAGCAACAAAACGTCCCCCCTTTCTTTTTATTTTCACGCATAATCCTTGAGACGTCAGAATCAAGATTTTCTTTTCTTTTTGGAATACATCTAAAGATATTTGACGTGTAATAAAACTGTAACCTTTCTTGAGATCGTTTTCACAAGTTGATATCTTAATCCGGTGCTCGTCTGTTCTTTTACTGACCAGGTTGAAAAAAGATCAAGAAAGGGAAATAAAATATTCCGAGATTCCTACTGGTTTTTGAACGGTCAATTATCACGAAATGCATGTAATTCGGAAAGCGTAATTGGTACAATGATTTTTTAAATAATTTTTTCTTTTTTTTTAATAATAATCAATACAATTAATAGAAACAATGTAACGAAACTTCAAAATAACAATATTTTTATCTGATCAATAAATTTGTATGTAATTTACATAATTTAGATAACATAATTTATATTATGATTTTCCTATATTTGTTTCTTTTTTTGAATAATTAAAAAAGTTTAAGATACAAAATATACTACGAATATTCAAGATATCATTTTTTTCATAAATTATATTATTATGCAATAAATATAGTTAAAAAATTACAATTTGTTCAACGGTTTTCTTATTGTTGTTTCATTTCTTCTAATAATTATTTTTGAAAGTAGAAAATTTAGTTTGCAAAATATGCTACAAATATTGAAAATAACAATGAAATGTTTGATTAAGAAATAACAAACTGCACTAATACATTAATAAATTTCAATGTAAGACATTTAAAGAAATTGAGTTTGAATAAATTTTATTATCAACGATTAATTAAAGAATTAAAGAAACAGACGAGAACATGAACATGTTATTAACGTATATCTTTTGCTCGTTCAGCCTTCGTTTGTAATTTATCTTATTGGTAAAGTAATAAAGAGATTATTACTAAACGTATCAGGATCGGTCAAATGACCGGTTTTAAATATGAAATTTAAATTCTGTATTGAACGCGCGCTACTAGTTTTCTTCATTTGACTTTGCTCTACAATTATTATGTTTTATTTATTTTATAAAAACCAGTACAAAATGAATGATAAATTATATGAATATTATGGACGGTCTGTAAATTTAGTGTTAAAAAAAAAAACAAAATCATTTTTTTATTTTCATTTACAATTTATAATTTAGGCAAATAACAAATGAATATTTAATCGTATTTAATAATCGTAAAAAATATAAATTTGTTAAAGATCTTTCATGTGATTGATTAAATAAATAAAATGTAAATAAATTTTCAGTAATGCTGAACGATCATTAAATAAAATAACGACGACTATAAATAATTATTGCTTCACAGATTGTTTCAGTCGTTATAAAATATAATATAATATATTATAATTATTAAATCTATCAAAATTATGTAAACGTAAAAATATTATACCTTGGTTCTTATAATACTACTCTAACTCATTCATATATATTCTTGCCATTCCATTTACGACATGCGCGTAGTTCAATTGGCAGAAATCACTCAATCCGTCGGCCTGGTGAATCCTTTTCGGCACGTGAAATTGTTACTGGACTCCGTCGGTTTTCTTGTAACTTTTGTCCGACGGTAGGACACTCATTGTCTTAATTTTTTCATTTTTTGGTCGAAATTGTTCGATTGTTACCATTACAGTATCTTGTTCAGTTCATTTATAAAATAACTAGGTATAACATAGAATAACTAGACATTTCAGAGGAAGAATTTTATTATACATTTTAACTAGTTGTTAAACAATCTCTTCTTTTTCTAACATTCTTATTCGTTTGATCGAAAAATAAAATTTTACATGTTTATGCATTTCCATACAAAACTCAAATTCGTTAACATTTACTAACAATCTTGAAATAAGAAAAAGTGAACTTATACTATTATTTAAAAAAAAAATAACGGTTCGTACATTTAAAAGAAAAAAAATGATTCCCAAATTAGATAAGAAATTTAGCTATTGTTATATCTGACAATAAATATTAACAATAAGTGTTAGTTGATATTTAAAATTGTGTGGTTATCGATTCGATTGAGGATGAAGGGTTCACAGTAACGTTTCCCATTTAGTAAGAAAGACAAACTTTCCCAAGCTTATGATTCGAGTCAAGTACCTTTCAACGAAGCCCTTCACCCTTCGCATCGTCCGCTTGTGTGAAACGTGCGTGAAACACGGTGGTCGCTACAATAACGTTTTCGATCCCTTCACAAAACTGTGGTACCCTCAAGTGGCATCGATAAGTGCCATTTGCTAAATTTTTACGTCGATCTTACCGAGTGCGGATGAAAAAAAAAAATTGTGAAAAGCTGTTACTTAAGAAACGACTAAAACGACGAAAAGTCAATTGAAAACAAGAATAACGTGGAACACACGAAAGGTAAAAATAGAAGAGAGTAAAAGAAGAGGAAAGAGGATAAAAAAAAAAGAACGTTTCGATGTCCATTGTTGGAACGAATCCCTTTTTTCGGTATGGAATTCCACGTGGATCGATTTGAATGGAAACCAAAGCTTATTCGTGTACTATGACGAGTACAAACGATCGATCAAACGATCTTCGTCAGGGATATTTTTTTCCGTCGTCGCTGTGGTATTAAAAGCCCACCCATGGATCATAAATCGATCTTAATAAATTCGAGATCGGTAACGTAGTGTTACGTCATTTTTAAAACCTTTGATGAATATCGATAACGTGATCATCAGCAGCTATTTCAAATTCTTTCATTTTTTTTTCCATCGTCGTTGTAGTATTAAAAATCCACCCACGAATCGTAAATCAATCTTAACAGATACCAAATCGGTATTGTAGTTTTGTGTCATTTTAACATTTTTTTGTTAATACCAATAACATGATCACCCACAATTTCAGATTCTTTATATTTTTCATTCGTCGTTGTGATAGTAAAGGGCTATCCCTTGTTAACCGATTTTAACACATTCAGGATCGGTATTGTTTTTTTATGTTATTTTAATATTTTTTTATATGTATATATAAAGTAATAATTATGATATGATATATTAATTAATGATACAATACATTTATTAATTTTTCATCAGACATTTAACTTATTTGTTTCAATTACTATGATCATAAGCGAATACATTTAAATAGCAAAATCTTTCACAATATTTAACTTTAAAATATTAGAAATTATATGTTGCATCCAGCTGAGCTTTTCACCCAACAAACGCCGATCATTACTGTATTTAAAATTTGAACAAGATTAAGATATAAATCAACTATTCCTCAAGATCATCTTAACTGCTACGAGTTAGGTTCACTTCTAATTGTGAACCCAGAACGTAATTTGAATTCCACTCAAATAACAATTAATAAAATTTATAACCTAGTATTGAGATTATTATTTTATTTGTCACGTTCTTAAAAAATAACTAAAGAGATTTTTAAAAATCAGAAATAGTTTTTGGATAAGTATAATTAGATCAGAAATCAAAATGTATTTTTCGTGGATTATGGGGAAAACGAAAAATAGAAAATTGGAAGACATCGTTTCTGAAAGTTGATGATGATTAGAAAAAGACCTTTAAAAAGCAAGAAAATACAAGAAGAGATAAAAAGAATCCTGTATAAAGAAAATTATGTGTATAGTAGTTACAATCATAATGAGAATTTTATGTTCACAAAGATAATATTGAATAGCAATGTTGATAAATTTTTTTAATTTGTTATTAAACGATTTTAAAGGAAACAGACCCCTCAAACCCGTAAAAGGGAGAGTAAAAAAGACAAAAAATAATATTAAATTTATAATTTTAACATTTTCTATATAGTTAACATTATTTTTATCAAAAGATGTCAAAAGACACTTTTCAAATTTTAACTTAAACTTATTCTCTAAAGTTTAATTATTACTCTACAATTAATTTCTGAACTTTTCGTATAATAATTGTCAAATTAATTCAGTAATATCATTTTCCTCCAGCTCATTTTAAATCTAAAAAGACACCTTTTGGTAGAAATATAATGTTAAATATCAGATTGAAACTTAAAAGAAGAAAAAAAAACTCGCAGTAGTACTTTTTACATCACAACAACAAATAATCAATAATTCCGAGAAACAGTAATAAGAAAAAAGTAAAATATACATTTATACATTTTCCATTCCTCTGACTACCCTTCTACATTTCTTTGAGCAAAGTTTTATACGTTGGAAGCAACCCCTCGCGTAGTCTCAACCCCCACTGTTTGGACAAATTCGATCTTATCTTAGGAATTTTTGGACATATGAAGGAACGAAAGCGAGAGAAAAAAAATGTCGAAGAAAGAGAAAGGGAGATTTGATCGAGCCGAGAGAGTTTCTGAGAGGAGAAGGGGCGGGGCCATTGATCTTTCAAAACGTCGACTGTTATGTCGCACACCGTCTTTTCATTTCTTTATCCTTTTCTCTCTCTCTCTCTCTCTCTCTCTCTCTCTCACTCTCCCCCTCTTTATGTCTTTATTTCTTTCTTTCTTTCTCTTTCTTTTCTTCCATGTTTCTTTCTTTTTTTCTTTCGAATAGAAAAAACCGATTCTTGTCGGGTTGTTTTTTGGTAGATTTTGCGGTATTTATTCGACTCGATGAAATCGAGTAGATATTGTTCGACTATCGAGTTACCAAATCCTTTGACACTTTTATTTTCATCTGGTAGGACGACGAAGTCAAGCAAGATGTTGGCAGGTAGAAAAATGTTAGATAAATTTTTTATATAATGACGTCACGTGTGAAATAAATATATATTATATATTATATACAGGGTAGTAAAAATAATGGGTCTATTATTTTAGAAAATTTATAATACTTATCAAGAGCTGTAAAAAATGTCTAATTAATATGAATCCTGAAGTTAACCCTTGTATAATGTAAATTAACTTTTATTGTTTATGATTGTTCGATATCGTATGCAAGTTTATTAACAACATATTGAAGATACACAAAAGAATTTGCTTAAAAATACTTTATTTTAAGTTTGTCAAGATAAATTTATTATCAAAATGACATTTTTAATGAAAATAATAAAAAAAAAAAATAATTAAAATTTTAATAAAAATAACGACGCAAACATCTTACGTACAAATCATAGATATTCTATTGGATTTTTTTCCATTTGAATGCATTTACGGACGTACGTACACATTCAAATATTTCATCACATTCAATTTGTATCATTTTTATTAATAAATGATTATTTTCATGGAAAAAGTTAATTTTTAAGACCGATATTGATAAAACATTTTTTATTATTCTTGATAAGCATTATAAGATTTTCAAATATCAAACCCTTTTTATTACTACCCTGTACATTCTACACTACTTTCGGAACATTTATAAAACGAATTTGTCGTAGACGTCAAAGAACTCTTCAATGTGATATCGAATTTCATGTTTGTCGCGACAATTATAGTCCTTCGTTCGACCGGAAGGTAAAAGTACCTATATATGCTTTGTATGTTACTCGTTAGTCTTCTTGATCTCTCGAAAGGATGTGAAGTGTCCAGTTTCTTTTTGAACTTTTATTCTCAACAGGTGCGATCCTGAAAAAGGAATTCAATTTTATTGTAATTTTATTTTTATTCACACCAAAAAATGGAAAAAAAAAGAAAAGAGAAAAAAATAGAAATGTTCAGGTAATACCAAAAGTATTCCAGGTTTTTACACGAAGAAATTCTAAAATGTTATTTTTATTATTTCTTGAAGTGTAGAAGAAGCAAAAACGTTATTATGAGTATCCACTCAAGCGACCAATGAAGTTCCTCCAATGCAAATTCTTTAAGCGGTTTCTTTACATTGGCCTAACCGATATTTTGGAGGACGCATCGCGACAGTGAACGCGATGCATAACGACGAACAGAATTACGCCGTTCGTATATACGGGCTATTTGAGAACTCGAGAGACCATTCTAAGGGGTGTTTTTCGAATATACTCGTCGTCGTTGTACAATGTAACACTATCCCCTGGTCTTTTGTAAGAGAACGCAAAGCCTTGGAGTATCTTTAATACGGAACTTAGCAAGAGCGTGCCCTAGAAGATGTATTATTTTTTCATGAATAATCCCCTTTTGTTAAGGGTCCAAGAGAACTGGAACAGTAGTACTAAATACTTGAGTAGTATTCTTAGATCGGAAGAAGTTTTGCTGGTATCATATCAGAGAGAGAAGACAAATTTTATATCTATTATATTTATTATATAATATATATTTTTTATATCTATTATATTTATTATATTATCTATTTTTATTTTATATTTATATATATATTAATTGTAAGAAGAAAAAAGTATCGAAACAGTTGTTTATAAAATATGTTCTAAACAAGACATGAATGAAACTGTTAATTTTTTTAGATTAAAATTATTTTGTCTAATTTTAAACTTTTAAATTATATCTTTTCTGTTTTATGTTTAACTTTGTATAGGTATTAACATTTTAATTTTGTTATGCAAGTTCATTTTAACAGTTACTTTTATATTTGGTTAATAAAAGTTTTGAAGAAATATTTATTTCTTAACAGATACTTTTAAAGTAAAATATAAAAATTTGAATTATCTTGGACTTACTTAACATTATTAAAAGAAAATGAAAATGGGTTAAATATAAATGAGTAAACAAGTTGTAATTTCATGCAATTATTTTATTGTACTTTTACGTACTCTCTTACCTATGTAATATTAAACGATAAATTTGTTTGAGAATACTTTTACTTCTTCAAAATAGAATAACTGTTACTGTCAAAGAAGAACCTTTTTCCGTTTCCGAAAACGTAAAAATCTTTTATTTATGCATAAATATATAGAATAAAAGTTTCAGTAGATTTATAACTGTTTTCTTAGAACAGAAAAGTTAAAAGTGAAAAAATATCTATAATATCGGAACCAATTGAAAATTTTAACAATTTCCTCAATCCCTGGTATTGGATATCATTAAAAAATTTATTAATATTAAGATGAATTTATTATTATGGAATAAATCGATACGTAATTAAAAAATCTTTATATATTATACTTTAATAAACAAACAATTGTAATTAAATAATATGATGATCAAAGCCTTTTCTTTCGATCAGTACAATTAAATTTAGTTCTCTAATAAAAAATAAATGAACAATGTACAATGAATTAAAAATTTGGAAAAACTGAAATGATATTTTTGGATTGAAAGGTATTTTATAATCATACGATGATTTAATTCTTATCTCTTTTTATGAGTGAATTTAAATTTAATCTTTTTATAGCCTGAATTATTCATGATTATAAAAAAATATATGTATCCTAAAAATCAACAAATTTGAACCTATAAATACAACTTAACAATGAACACTGAACGAATTGGTGTTTTTTTTCTATATTCTTTCTCGTTTTTGTTCATTTTTAGAAGAATTAAATAAAAACACAAATAAGTTATAAGACTTAACATTTTTATTAAATTAATGTCATTATCAGTAGCATTTTTCAAATTGGATATTATTTCTAATTTAAATCAACAAAGTGTTTGAAGTAAACAAATTTTTTCCGAATAGAAAACAAAAACCCTGAAAATTATTCTTTATTATAAATGATTAATACGAAGCTGACGTAATTTCTAGATTACATCAGACATTTGAACTAAACTAATTTTTTACAAATGGAAAACAAAAATTCTGAAAACAATTCTTCATTATACGTAACCAATAGGAGGAGGACGTAATTTCTAGGTTACATCAGACATTTGAACTAAACTATTTTTTTACAAATAGAAAACAAAAATCCTGAAAATAATTCTTTATTATACACGATCAATGCGAGTTTATTAATTTCTAGGTTAGATTAAACAATTGGATCAAACTAATTTTTTACAAATAGAAAAAACAAAAATCCTGGAAACAATTCTTTATCATACATGACCAATAGGAGAAGGACGTAATTTCAAGAATAGATCAGACAGTTGAACTAAACTAATTTGTTAAATATAGAAAACAAAAAATCTTTCATATGAAACGGCTAACAGAAGTCAGCTTAGCCTAGATTAGTAGTAGGACATTTGATCTAAACGAATTTTTTGTTAATAGGTAAAGAGAGAAAGAAAAAAAAGAAAGAAAGTCTGAAAAGCATCGTTCAGGACGAAAGGAAAGCGGCAAATTCCATAATGTTTTGACGCGTGTCAGAAACTTCCATACCAGTTCGTTAGCATTTATTGTTCAGCGTAGTCCGCACTTCCGGTAATGGTCATCAATGCGGACTCGCCGTCCGGAGAAAATTTATATTGCATCTGCAGACTCAAGTGACTCGCGCCATTTGTATAGAGATAATTTACATGGGGATGAACTGTGACCTCTCACGCTCGGAGGCGCTATCTTTCTTTCGTTTTTTCTCTTTTTTTTTTTTTTCTTTTTATTATTTATTATTATTTTCTTTTTTTTTTTTTCTTTTCTTTTCTTTTTGTATAACCTTCTCATCTCTTTTCGTCGAGATTGCTTACACGAGCGTAAACTCTTACGTTTTTAAATCTCTAAATAATTTAAATATATTCGTTCCAATTCTGTCATTTTATTCACTTGGTTATTGATTGATGAACATTTAAATTATACTAATTAATTTTAATAGCTCATGTGCATTCATAAAAACCGTTTGAATTTTATGGCCGTCTATAAATGATAAACATGCTGAAATTTCCTTATTCATTAAAATATTATACAACGATGGAGGATCGGTAAGAAAAAAAAAAAAAGATTTGGCACATTGTGTTCTCGCAGTTTAATAAAAAAATTAATATTTTATATTAGATTATACAACGAGGTCCTGAAACGTCATTAATACATACAGTAGCACAATACTAAATAGTGGATTTTTATCAATTATTTTATTTATTAATATATAATAGAGATTATATGATATGTATTTAGATTATTGCTTTTTTTATTAGAACCAAATTAAAAGAATGATGGTTTTATTACGGTTTCGGAGTATCATCTAGTTTGTTAAGTACAAATTAAATCGATAAAGAAAAGCTTTGATATATTATTGCTTGTATAATTTTTTCGATACATCGAAGTGGATTTTCGTTAGAATCGGACATTTTACCGCTCGTTTGTGTTTTGTACTGCACAATGAGATCCTGGAGTGTCTTTAGTACATACAGTAGCATAGTATTGAATGGTCGGCGCTCACAAATGCGCAGCAGGGTGTCCCGGTTCTCTTGAGATTCGCTACTCGATATGAATGTGAACATAAGATGAAAAACTAATGTCCCTACTCTCCTAATATTTCGATCTCTTCCATGGTCAATAGATTTTCTAACAAACAAGAGCTTAATATGTTTATTGCTGTGAGAATGTTACGTTCGTATAGGACGATAGACGGTAGATTTTTATCTTACAATGCTTTCCAACCTCGACTATAAATGCGTAAAACGAAGGTTAAAAAGTGAATCAAAAGTTTTGGCTCACGTCAGATTTTCTGACTCCTTAACCCCATTTATTAATTGTTAAATATAATTTTAGGTTAGTTTCATTAGATATAATTAACTTCATTGACGTTAAAATTAGGTTATGAGTATTTTTTTGTTTAATTTATTATTATTTATAAACAATAAAAGATATGATACAGTTAAATACATATATTATGATTTATTATTTTTGTTATCATATCAATTAAAAGAATTTTATGAACTTCGAGTATTTATTATTTTGTAAAATACAGATTAGATTTTACGTGATATTATTTAAGAAATTCGAATATAAAAAAAAAACCCGAATATTTGATAAAAATTTAACAGATTTTGTCAATTTATCTAACAAGGGTAAAAGTAGTGTAGATAAAATGTGTTTTTACGTTATAACGCGAATGCCTATGGTGTAAACATATAGAAAACTTATTATAAATTTAGAAAAGCACAATTTTAATTTTAATTTATATTAAATTAATTATTCAATGGAAAGGTGGAAAAAATGATACTTTAATCGAACATATATATTTATTTTAGGAAATATGTTCGCGTTGCCTGATAAACGAAAAAGATCATTCTTATTATACCCCGATAAGGAAGAAAATGTTAATAAAAAAAGAATTAACTTAGCGATCGTTGATAAGGAAGAAAATCTTAATGAAAAAAGAATCAACTTACCAATCGTCGATAATGAAGCAATAAGGTAAATTATTTAATAATTTAATACTATGTTGGGGGGAGGGTGTTCCACTATGGAGATATCAATTTGTTCAATAACTTCGGCTGCTGATACAAATGTTTTTAGCATAATTATACTTAAAATGTTACGTTATTGTTGGACATTAACAATTGTTATTTATAGTTAAACCGTGCTAAATTTGTAACATTGTAGTTAAATTATTTTATGACCCTTTTTACGATTAAAAATATGAAGAAAAATCAATGTTACGTTGTGAATTTTGAATTGACTGATAGTAAAAACATATTCGATTTTGAAGTGTCGAAATATGATCAAAGTATTTTAATATACAATGATTATGATAATTATAGTTCTGATACATTAAGTAATGGTAGTGAAATTATATCACGGAAGAAATGAAAAATGAGAATTATTGATAGCGAAGATTCTTTAGAGGACCACAAGTTCCTTTAAATTTTAAACAACCGATAGAATATTTCAAACTGTACTTTATGGAAGTATTGGCAAATGAAATAATAAAAGAAACCAACAATTACGCAGACAATATTTTTAAATTGAAATAAATATTTAGTAACTCTATTTGGCAAATGTGGCGTAATTTGGAAAAGAATGAATTTTGAGCTTTCATCGGATTTATCATCAATATAAGTATGATATCTCTGGCAAAAATGCAAGAATACAATATATGCAAGAATAGTAGGATCCCCTTTTTTTAGTAACATATTTACAAGAAAAAAATTCAATCAGATATTTTAAATGCTGCATTTTAAAACACCTGATCCTGCAAGAAATAATATTAGAATTCGTATTCAACGAGCAAGTAATTTTTTAGATTATATAATTTCAAGATTTTCCGGACAATTTCATACTCGAACAAAACATTTTCATTGACGAATCTTTTGTAAAATTTAAAGGAATATAAATTTTATTGTATACAATCCCAATAAACCTTTCAAGTAGGGAATTCAGAATCGAATATACATTTTAGCAAATTCTGAAATAGGATATTTGTATAGCATCCTACCATATTATGAAAGTGTCACTTAACAAAATTTTCCAAGGCCAGAGTTACCTGTCAGCAACAGAATTATTCTGTATCTGTACCCACAATTATTAAATCTCATATCTACCACGAAAGGATACCAAAAAATACAGAGGGTAAAATTTTCCTGTAATATAAGTAGAGTGCATTAAAGTATTTAAAAAATTGTTAATTAACCTTTTAGATACTACGCGCCACTATAGTGGCTTTCGCGGATATCATTTTTCAGGACGAAGCGCCACTAATGTGGCTTTCGTGTATGTCATCTCTCTGAACGACGCGCCACTATAGTGGCTTTTCGTGGTTTTCTAGAAAAACGTTACGAAATTGTATAGTGTGTTCCAAAAACGATACAAGGCGAAGATCTCGTTATTAATGTGAAAATTATGACGTAGGTTTATGTATTGTACCATGTTTCAAAATCTATCATACTCAATTATATTATTAGTTATTAAAGTGGAATGTTATAGTTAAAGTATGTGTAATATATATTTTTAAAAAATTATGACTTAATCATCAAATACTTCATTTGAATGTTCTCGTGCAYAGAACGGAATTGCCCGCCACATTTTGCAGTGTTATATCAATTATACGTTGTTCACGACAGACCCTGCCGTCCAGGGAAATAGCCACGCGCAGAATTCAGCCGTATCTAAAAGGTTAAACGAAGGAAATGTCTATCGCTGTCTAAAAGTTCGGAGAATATGATCTATATACCGTACTCTTCGAAATTCACCTTCAGACTGGCACGTTGTCTTCTATGAAATTTCTTGTATTAAATGTTGTTTATATGACTTTCCGAACGTTCCGCATGTGTATAACGGGAATAATATTCGTAATGAATAGGATTTCTGTTTTCGGAAAGTCATATAAACAACATTGAATAAAAGAACTTCCACGGAGGACAACGGGCCAGTCTGAAGGTGAATTTTGAGCAGAACGGTACTTATTGTTAGATCTTATACTACATGTTTTTAAACAACAATATACATTACCTTCGATTAATTAGCAATTATTTTATTTACCTTAACGCATTTTACTTATATTTAAGATTGCTTTAACGCATATATATTGCTTTAAACATATCTTTTTACATACCTATTAATGTACTTTGAATATTAATTTCTATCTGATATTCTTTTAGATGAAAATTTTACCCCACCCCCTCAAAGTCATCACCGCGCAGGAACATTAAAACAAATATACCTTTGTTGAAACAATTACATGAAAAAGAAAAAAATGCTAAAATCGGAACGATATAATCTTAAATTTTATTTATTGCAAGGTGCAGAAGTAATCGATAAGTTAAATGTATGTAGTTCTTAAGTACATGCAGTCAATGGGTGGTGTTTATCGGGGTGATCATTATATAGGATATTTAAATTATATATGGATATGGTAAAAAATAGTGAGGAGTGTGATTGTAATCAGAAGTAACAATTTATTAACTCGACAAAAATATAACACTAACACTTGACTATACCGTAGCTGGACTTACACTGAACCCGGTCCGAACTGAAACGCTTCTCTTTTATACTCTCTTATCGTTCTAGAAACCTCTCGGTCCCTCTCGAATATTCATCTATTTATTTACGAGAAATATCGAGTGGTTTCCATGCGACGAAACATGAAACGAAACATAGGGTGACGCATTCCTCACGTGGTATCGCCTAAACAAACAATCGCTGGATAATCTCGAAGAGAAAGTTTCTTTTCTTTATTTCTCATCCTACAATTATTTCGCCAATTATTGTTTTTTAAGGAAATCACTTAAGTGATGGCGTAAATTGTTTTTTTTTTGGGGATTGGAGATATGTATTATAAATTCATGCATTTTCCATAAAGCCGTACAATGGTGAATTATAAAATTTAATATTTATGTTTTATTTAAAACAGGAAAATACATATTTATCAACTAGATTAAATCAAAAACATTCAGAAACACGTGTGATTCTTTTCACTTAAAATAATACTTCTTCTTCTCAGATGCTCCGCTGCAAAAATATGCCGGAGTAGCTGATAGGTAGTGATACAAAAATGTGAAAAGCATTTAAAGTTAAAAAATACTGAAAAGAAAAAAAAATGAAATTTTATTTGTAAAACATATACATACAATAATATTATTGTTTTTAAATTAGGAAATTACTTATACGTCGAATTGAATATACGACTCTGATGATAATACAAAAAATTTGTTCCGGACAATTTCCAAATGATTTTGTTCAAAGTAATTGCGACACAATGGAGTTATTGGAATATGAAAATGATGTAAATGAATCTGATGAAGTTGAATCCATAAATACATCAGATAGTATGGATTTTTATCGCAAAAGGGGCAAAAATAAATTCGCTTTAATGATGAAAGTTATGGCCATTTCTCATAAATTATTAATTAGGAATACCACAATTACCAGGAGATCTTTTTATTATGATTTAAAAAATGACATAGCAAATATTTTGGCTCCTAAGCAACAATATGTAGATCTAGCTGTTAATAATGTCGCTGAAATTTTGAACTGTGCTCCATGGGATTTGAGTATGTTTTTCTTTAATAATTCTATATATTTACATTATTATTAAAATCATAAATTAATTAATAATTATAAAGAAACGATTAACGCATATTTCGTAGGACTCATTGGCTCGTCTAAAGGTTTAGCAGCTGGAGATTTAACTTTATACTTTACAGACAATCAGATTATCGATTGCAGAGTTCCAGGAGGTGTACTTATTCCTCAAATAATTTCAAACGTTATATCCATTCGTACTAATGGAAAATTTGTTTTGGTGGTTGAAAAGGATACAATATTTCAAAAATTATTAGAAGAAAATATAACGAAATTATTGAATTGTATATTAATCACAGGAAAAGGTTATCCTGATATTGCTACAAGGATGTTAATTAAATTACTTTCTGAAAAAGTAAATCTTCCAATTTACACCTTAGTAGATGCTGATCCTTTTGGTGTGGATATCATGTGTGTTTATCGGTAAATTTTATATTATTAACAATTGTTATTTACTTTCGTCGTATTTTTTGTTTCTTTTTCAATTTTTCTTTTTTTAGATTTGGGTCTTCAAATTTATCAAAGAGAAATGATAGTCTAGCTTGTCCCGCAATTCGTTGGCTTGGTGTTCACCCTTCAGAATTAGGTGTATTAGGGGTGAAGACTAGTCCGTTGGCCGAAAGAGATTTATCAAAATTGGCATCTATCAAGAGTCGTAGTTACATGACGGAGACGTTGTTAAGACAGATGATAATAATGCAAAAGGGCAAGGCCGAGATAGAAGCTGTATCATCTCTCTGTAGTAATTTCCTAACAGCTACTTATCTCTCTTTGAAGATCAAAGGAAATGATTATATCTAAATTATATCCAGGACAGAGAATCTTTTAATCTTCAGTAAGTTAATTGTCCTAATTATGACGATAAATTGAATAAAAAAAATTAGAACAAAAATTAATATTATGATTTGTTTATTAATACAATTATTTATAGTATAAAGTAGATCATAAAATAAATTGTTTCAATGGTTTGAATTAATTCACTGTCATAATTGGGAACATAAATTTATTTATTAATTCGTATTTTAATTAATGCATAGGCTTATGAATTTCATATATTTTTTGTTAGTAATAATAAAATGATTCTATTATTTTTGTATATTAAATGAAATAATTTGATATTAAACATTTTATTTAAACACAAAATTATACTATTTGATAAATTACATTATGTCGCATCGTTTCAAAAATGGTTAATAGAAATCGCGTTACTTTTTCTGTTAGTTGCGTCTTAGCATTCGAAGTGTACGGACGTTCAGAGTGTTGATCCGCGTGCTTATAACWTTATTGTTTACATTGTACGTATAACGAATAAATACGTTACCTGGTTGTTTAATTTTCAAATTTAACAAATCGGTCACCGGCTCATGGCAATAAACCTT
>NW_014569725.1:129384-130421 GCF_001313835.1 Polistes canadensis
TACCCTTCTGACCTTAAAACAAGATTTGAATGATTTAAAACATCGTTATATTATGTGAGACTAATGTATTATATCTACACTCACCATTGTATATATTATTCATGTACATTTCATGTTATTACATCACGTCAGCCTAAAGTACTTATAATTCTCRTCGAGAAYTGATTGTATGTTCTATAATGAATAAAAAAAACTTTTTCTGTTATTTCTCGACAGATTCTTATCTATCTCAAATACCTAAGACTTTTTAGTCTTGAAAGAGACATTCAGATATTCATTTATTGATTTGTAGAATAATTTATACGTTATCTATGCATTTTTTATAATTGTACAACGGAGCTATATACAAGGAGGACGATCGAGATAGGCGTTTGCGTCGAATTTGTGTTGTTGAAAATAAGTGAATGTAGAGTACGATAATTATCCACGAGAGCGGCGGTGATGTTCTTAAGTTTGATTTAAGTACGTGCGATTTTATAAATAAACAAATGAAATTAATAGTTCTCTTTGATGTTTTTGTTTTAATCACGAAGCCTTAATTTTTTTACAAATGTGAATTGTAATTGAATTTTTTGTTTAAGATGGTGAAATATTGTGTTGTGGTGGATTGCATTAACATTAAAGAAAACAAGTCAGATCCAGCGAATCGACGCGCTCTCTAGTGGCAATAGAAATCTTCCTTTCATTGTGAATATTGTAGCCACATTTATAATACAGCGATCGTCTTCCTTGCGCGGAATTTTTAAATCGAATCTTGATGCTTATGGTACGCTGTTTTTTTATTTATTGTAATAGTATCGTATCTGCTTCACGCGCCGGTTATAAACGTTCGATTCTTCGTAGGGGAAATTTTTTATTATAATTTTTTCTATCCTTAAATTATACAAATTCTTTTTACATTTTTTAATTTTTAATTTTATACAAGAAAGAAAATTAAAATTATTACAAACAAAATTAGGAACAATAAAATGTTTATTATTTTGCKCAAATAAAGGAAGATTTATTACTAGAATTACAGTTAACATTTTATTTTTTTA
>NW_014569725.1:131115-181115 GCF_001313835.1 Polistes canadensis
TGTTTGAAACTTTTTTCGATTAAATGCCTAGATTCTAAGATATGGCTTTTTTACCCTTTTTTACCCTTTTTCTCATTACCAGAAAATCTGATTGCAAAAAAATTAGCACCATTCGATTCAGCGTCGTCGAATTACCATTATATCAAATTTCGCCCGGCTAGCTAAATTTTCCAAGTTGTTGCCTAGACTATAATAAAACATAGAGAAGTGACGGATCGCAGAGGCGGTAATTAACGGTAACAAAACGCAGAGGTGATAACGAGCAGTGAGACACATTATTTCTTATTCATCCGGATTAATCAAGACGAAAGGTGGACCACGTGCGTTGTACGTGGGTGACCGTCATTAAGGTGTAGACGAACATGAACCAGGG
Organism: Polistes canadensis; assembly: GCF_001313835.1. Lineage (NCBI taxonomy): Eukaryota > Metazoa > Arthropoda > Insecta > Hymenoptera > Vespidae > Polistes > Polistes canadensis. The sequence continues at coordinate 131,489 of NW_014569725.1, forward strand.
TTTTTATGCCGCAAGGCTTTTCCCTGACGAGCCAATAAAGCATTGCACTTCCTTGGCTCAACCACATGTTTTTCATTTATTCTAATTAACCCTTTCACCTTCCTCACAATTAGCTGAGACAATCGCTGGAGGATTCTATATGGGAGGAAGAATTTTGGCAAATACAATAAATGTTATTCTATGTCAATAAAATTATTGAATTATTTTCTTTATTGTAAGTATAATAATTTCATATTAAACATTTTTAATTAAGTAACTATGAAATCTAGTTTTTAATTGTGGCACTCCATCTGAAAAAAAATGATTAATAAATTAATTATGATCGATATTGGTACAATGTTATTACAGGAAGGGATTGATTTTTTTAGAAAGAAATTTCGTTTTATTGTATAAATATTTCATTAGTTTCGTGTACTGATACCTAACCTCAAAATTATTTTACATTATCGTAACAGACGTTCCAAACGTTTTTGTGTTCCGATCTGTTATGTAGTATTTTTTTGTCATCGTATTATAAATAAAAAATCAAAATCTGTATTTTCGTCATATTTTGATTAGGGTAAAAATGCAGCGTTCAAATTGATTTTCGAAATTTCGTTCTGTTAATTTAGATGTGAAACATGTATCAGAATTAGGCCGTCCAGTTAAACAAGATTTGAACAAAATAAATTCACTAGTAAATGTTAATTGTCGCATAATGCCGCGAAAAATAGCTGAGTAGTTGAATTTATTAAATTCGACAAATTATTTAAAATACTTTGGACTTCAAATACAGTCGTCTGAGTTGAGTCTAGGTTGTATCAGAGTTACGAATTTTATGCTGTCAGAATATTTTTGCGAATCTAAAAGTAATCGTTATGTCGTTTTTGTTATACATTTTATAGATAATTATAATAATTAAATAATTAAAACCTATATTTCTGATAACTAGAAAAAGTATATGCATACTACATTTGTAAAGAAAATCAAAAATATTTTAATTTAATTCTAAGTGCACAGGACAATTATATTTTTAAAGTTATGATATACCAATATTGAAAACGAGTTACTGTATGAAAAAAGTTATTTTTTATTTACTATTGAAAAAACGAAATTACTTTCCAAACAGGCTAATATTTACTTCCTCATTTTTTGGTGTAATCCATGTTTCTAAATGTTCCATATCTTTCTCATCTTGTTCATCACTACTATCGTCTAATATAATAAGTGGTGGTATTTTATGAAACGATCCAAGGTAAATGATACTGGTATCAGAGAACTGATTGCTAAGATTTTCCACTTTGTCATGAGTTGAATCCACTTCTTTAATCGTTTTTGAACGTGTTTTATACGGATGCTTGTAAAAACTTTAAAAGAAAGAGAAAAAATGATTCCTTAAATTATCCATTACTATACTTCTATTTAAACTGAAGATCTTTTCATATTTTTCTATTTCTATTTAGGTTACCGAGACGTCATGTAATAATCATTGAATTTCCGCTTTTTTCTTTTAACACGTGTATCTTTTTGCGTAAGATTTTTTAACGTATTTTCAATTCTTCTGGATCGACGTATAATCATGACACAATTTATTTTTTTTTTTTTCAATTAAATATTATCATCGATAAAGATTATAACTTTTCAATTTATTCATCAATTGTCTTATTAATTGTAATTGATTTTCCGATAACACACTGTATCAACGTCGTAAATTAAATAAAATTAATAAAAATATTCGTAAAAATATGAAACTATATAGTATAGTTTACGTAAAACTTTGTCTATAGTCGAAGCAAAAAAAAATGTCATTTGATCGATAAAACGTGAAGTCAATTGACATTGAACAAGAAAATTGATGAGAAGTTTGTTGGAAATAAATGAGAAACTATCGTTATCAGGTAATGTAACAGTTTATTGAAAACACTTTTGTCCGCCCGATGTCCGGAGCGATCCTCGCTGATATTAAAAAACGCAGAGTCTTAATAACATGATTATCTCATGGGTGTTGTTACATGGAAGGTAACTTGGACGATATTCGTGAAACCAGCATCGTTTTTCCATAACGATTCTCGTACGTATTAAACCACGATTTAAAAATTCCTAGGCACGTTTGAACAATTAAATAATAAACGATAGAAAAAGATTCAATGCATTTTTCCCAATCTTTAAATTTAATAATAAAAAAGAAAAAAAGAAATATAAAATCCAACGCGTAATAAATATACTAGCATTTAAAAAAAAAAAAAAGTATTTTAAAATACGCGCGAGAATCACGCAAGCGTCCTCTAACCCACATAGACAGAATTTGTGTATCCTCATTGGCCGATTTCACGGATATTCCTCGTCGTCTACAGGTCCGTGCGAATATCGCAAAAATTCGAGTCGAAACAATTCTGAGCGTTTTATTTCGCGCTCGGAGGCGATATTTGTTATTCCTTTTTTACTTATTTATTTTTTCTTTCTTTTTAATATTATTTATTTTTTTTTTTATTCATTATCGTTTTATTATTATTTAATTATTTATTTATTTATATTTATTTATTTATTAGGTAGGATAATGAAAGCAATCGTCGGTGTATCTCGAGATAAGCTTATGTTGAACAATTAACGATTCAATCTCACCTTTCATTTTTAATCTTTTCGAGCGAATATAGTACTTAGTATATAAAAAACAACCCTTTCTTTCTTTCCTTATTACTCATCTATTCGATTTATACGGTCGTTAATTTTCTTTTTTTTTTTTCTTTTTTTCTTCAGAACACCGTTCTTATCGTCGCTTTTCGACTATACGTTGTTCGATTAGGCGACTTTTGTAAAACGTTCGAACGTTTCTTTTTACTTTTTTTTTTTTGTCATTTTACTTGATCGATTTTCGGACGTTCTGACGTACAAATTTTCCGAATTTATCTCGATTATCCGAATTAAATAACAAGTATCAAATGAATTACTGAAAAATAAGGTAACGTAGAATAAATATAATAATATCTATAAATAATAATAATGTAGAATAAATAATATTTTTATATTTTACGAACTAAAAACAATGGTGAGAGAAAGAGATAGAGAGAGAGAATCAGAGTAAATGTGTTATATACAATAAATAATATTTCTAATTTATAAATTAATTACGTTATTACGGAATTATTACGTTCGAACGTCTTATTAAGAATAAACAAATTTATGAAATCCTATTCGTTAATCAAATAAAATTACTCGAGACATGAATCTTTATAAATTAATTTGCATTTAAAATTAATATTCTTCTATATTTTACTAAGAAAATTCAAGAATTTTTCTAATGAGACAATTAGTCGAATAATCGAGATAGATTTATGTTTTTATTTTTGTTTTCTTGTTTTTTTCAAACATATCTCTGTAATTAATTATTCGTATTAATTGAATTCGATTGTTCGCACGGGCCCAATTGTTGCATCGTCGGGTTCCGCATAAATTATATTCCTCCTGGTATTACTGCAGGTGCGTATATATGTATGTATGTTACGTGTATATGTGTGCGTGTGTGGTATTATTTTATTCCTGTAGATGTAGAAGTAAATGAAACGAACGTATGTACACACACACAAATACGTTCGTTTATTCTCGTATCGCTTTATTTTATTCTTTCTGAGCGTGTGTTCATGTGGTACGTGACAATTACGTAATGTGCGTGTGTATAAGTTTTTTTATGTTTTTAGCCTAGCGGCGATATTATAATACTTTACCAAAAGCTATAGATATCCTTATGCGCAGCTACCAAGGTTTTTCATTTTTTACTTTTATATTTTCTTCCATTTTTTTTTTTTTCGTTTTCTTTTTTTTCCATGCGATCAACTTCATCATCCATTCGCATGCTTTGTTTTATTTTGTATTTTTTATCCTCCGTTTAAATTCATTTTTGCGTGCCTGTGGCCAAACCCCCCCTCCCTTCGCGATCGTGTGCTAAATTTTAATTCGATTCCTAAAACGCTTATGTTTAATTTGACGTTTTATAATTTCCCCATCCCCATTTTTCCCCACCATTCCTAACTCATCCATATTTTTTGTTTTCTTTCAGATTAAATTTATTATACTTAATAATTGATTGTGGTTCTCAAACTCTTAGTCTCTCTCTCTTTCTCTCTCTCTTTCTCTCTCTCTCTCTCTCTCTCTCTCTCTCTCTCTCTATCCTAGGATCAGAAGGTTCACACATAGATCATTCACGACTTTCGAGTTTCTTTTATGCGAAAAAGGCGGACAACTTTTATTTATTTTTCCTCTTTTCTTATTTATTTATTTCTTTTTTCTTTGTCTTTTCTCTTCTTTTTTTTTATTTTTTTTTTTATTTTATCTCCGGATATAATTGTTATCGTTCGCTTACGCCAATACAATAATTAATGTTCAGCGACGTCTCTCGTATTTTTTTTTTTTTTTTTTAAAAAGAATTTTCACGGAGACGAGGAATTATCATACAAATGAATTAGTTCTTCTGCGATTTTTTTTTTCTTTTTCTTTTTTTTTTTCTTTTTTAAGTCATTACATCGAATTTCACATATGTTCATCGATAACTTTTTAGATAGTTCCAAGTTTATAAAATGATTTTCGAGAAGTTTATTGAAATGTATTTTTTTTTTTCCCTAATACAGTAAACTCCCGTATAGCACGAAATTAATTCATCAAAAAGTAATTAAATTATTCGTATTTAATTAATGAATTATCATAAAATAATGACAATACAATTCTTTTGAGTTATCGTTCCGTTTCAATTTGCTAAATATATGCTATTCACAAATTCATTTTATTATTCTAGTAGATAGAAACATATAAAACAAAGTTGGATATGACAATAAAAAATTATTTATATGTAATTAAATAATTATCATAAAACAATTAAAATATACTATAATAAAATTAACTATTCATCCTGTTTCAATTTGCTATACGTACAATACATTTTACAAAATCATTTGACTATCCTAACAGAGATAAAACATAGAAAACAAAAATTTGACATGACAATAGTCATTCAAATATATTATTTATATTATTCGTATATACACGAATGAGAATTTTCGCATAAGACGATTTTATATAACGCGCATAACAACCCACGTTATACCGGAGTCTACTGTAATGATTAATAAAACGCTAATCGGGGAATCTAAAATCGATTCGTAGAGAGTAAAACATCACTCGATTAATGCGAGCGTGAATTTATCGAATTCGAGCTAAACGCGACGAAGCACGAAGGGTATACACATCAGTAAGGCCTTGACTGACAATAATTAATTATTATACATTTTGCAATAAATCACTATTTTTTTCATTTAATAATATTCCCGAACACAAAATCGTCCAAGCGTACGGTCCTTTGTACTCTTAAAATGCCGCTATCATTGAGTATGTATATGTTTTTCTTTTCATTTTTTTATTTACCACTTTTTATTTACTTGAAAACACACATTGGCTCGTTAAATATATCGATCCTATCCACCTTCTTCGTTTATACTTTTTTTCCTTTTTTTTTTCTCTTTTTTTTTTTTGTTTCTTTTTGTTTGTCTCCTTTTTCATTACGAGTCATAAACTTTTTGTAATCGTTTATAATTATTTTTCTTTCTTATATAGATTCAACACACGCGACACGCCTGAACTTATTCTCCGTCTCTCATTTCGAGGTTATCAATAATATCCCGTATTTTTAATTGACGTACGTTACATACACACACACACACACGCGCGCGCGCGTGTATGTAAGTACATGTACACGCCTCGTATTAACACATCTAAACATATACACAACGATCGACAACGATCATTCGCTTTTATCTTTTTCTTTTCTTTTTAATTTTTTATTTTATTTTATTTTTATTTTTTTTTTATTTTTTTTAATCTCTTATCTTCCAATCTGCTTTTTCTTCTCCTCCACTTCTTCGTCTTTTTCTTTTTTTTCTTTTCTTCTTCTTCTTCTAATATTCATTAACATTATTAGGTAGAGTTACTTTTATGGTTTTCTTTTTTGTTTGTTTTTTTTTTGTTTTTTAAATTTTTATTATTTCTTTCTTTTCTATTTATTATCGTTTGATTAGTTGCACTAGCCTTGATTGTCGGCATTTAAGGGCTGCACTGGCAGACAGCGTGTATGGCGACACGTGCGACGACTCACTTCGTTCGAGCGCGCTTATCTTCTTTCTTTACACACGTACACACTCACATATACACGCACACATTTACTCTCTCGCTATTCTCGCTTTTTTTTTTCTCTCTCTCTCGCACAATTATTAATTTGTCTTCATTAACACACATAGAATTATTTCTCTTTCAGACTTGTAAACGAAGACGAGATTAATTAATTATTTTATTTTATTTTATTTTATTTTATTTATTTATTTATTTATCTTTCCACGCGAACGCATACTAATGCAAAGACAGAAATTTCTTTCCTTTGTCTTTTTTCTCTTTCGTAATTTCTTCTTTTTTTTTTATTTCTTTTTTTCCCCATTCTTATTCATTATTTTCTTGATCTTCGTTCATTCGTTTATTTTTATTTCATTTTTTTTTATTTGCTTTATACCCCCTTTCTCTCTCTCTCTCTCTCTCTCTCTCTCTCTCTCTCTATTTTGCCGAAACACGCGTACGATGATACTGGGTGCGTAAAGATATAACGTTGAAAATGTATTTTAATCGAAAGTAGTCGACAAGAACGATGTCACGATACTCGTTTCTTTCTTTTTTTTGTATGTTTTTGTTTTTTATAAATATTATGTAAAATTAAGCTCACGTTGCAGATTTTATTTACTTCGTTTATCTCAGTCCCTCTCAACGATCGATGACTACGTTTTTATTATTTACTTTTATTATTTTTTTTTTCTCGTTTCGTTAAACAACAACGTGCAAATCGATGATGTTGATTCAAGAATTCATTGTTGCATTCGACATGGAACACGCTTGAAAATTTTGGAGTTTACGTTTCTCCAATTTCGATTGTTTTTACCGACCAAAATGTTGATGAATGTAATGAATGTAATGAATGAAATAATTGAGCCTTTTTTTTTTTATTTAATAGTATAAGTCCATTTATTCTGATTGCAAAATATTAATATATGTTCATAAATTTAGGCAATATTTTGTTCTAACATAAAGCTTTAATCAACGAGTATACTCGTCATGTAGAAAAAGTAGTTAGCATTTATTTTTTAAATTAAATGGCGTAAAAGGAAAGTTGTACAGGTAACATTTTTGTCAAATTTGAAATAAATGCATAAAAACTAGACAATGTCATATGATTAGAACATTTGAAGTGTCATTATATATTGCAACTTGTATAAACAGCAGATTAACTTTCTACCTAATCATTTTCTTAAGTAATTGATTTTTTTTATTCTTTTCTTTCATATGTGCAAATTATATGTTTAAATTAAGTAAATAAATAAATGTCAATAATAAAATTATTAATTTTATAAAAAAGAATAACACAGTCATTTGATTAGAATTAAATTCAATATTACAACAGTAATACATACTCTAGTTTTGACAAGTATACTCAGTTGCTACAGTTTATTGGTTAATAAAATAATTAAAGAAGAACAAGATATGTTTCATAATACAATATTTTCAAAAATAAAACACTTATGTATTACCATTTGATATTGAAAATTGTTTTAACGTTTTCATAGGAATATTTTATTATATTGTCTTAACTCCATTTGTTGTCAAACAAATTTTCACTTATTTTCAGTTATTCAATTTTGTTGTTAACAATCCACCCCTCCCAAGAGGGAGAAAATTGTTGTACTTTGCACCCCTTTTTAGATGTACATTTTCTTAAAGACTAAAAATATTCCCTTATATTATTTTGTTGTCAAAATCGGACTTATACAATGTAAAAAAAAAAATCAGCTCAACTATTCGATCGCTTGTTTATTATTTGTCATTTAATGAATTTTTTTTTTTATCAGGCTGGAAAAGATTTGATTTTTCGAGGACGAGAGATAGAGCCACACGTTACAAGGGAGGATAAAATTTTTTTCACCGGCACGTGTGTGGTTGTGTATGCGTGTGTAGTAGTGGTGTGTGTGTGTGTGTGTGTGTGTGCACGTGTATGAATGCGTGTGGTATGTTAACGTGTATAAACAGCGTATAGTAATTATTATTAATATTAATAGCAGTATGTATAAATATTTAATGATAAAGAACCTTAAAGTTGGTAGTAGATTTTTTTTCTTTTTTTATGTTTTTTCGTTAAGGGGGAATTTCATGGTAACGCGACTTTTAAAACAAACGCGCGTATATGCACGTACACACACATACACATTACACAACACGTATGCACACAACACGTATGCACACAACACTAGGCGCGCGAAAGCTGTGCTTGACGGAAGAAACTCAAAGGGAAAACCATTCGATTATTTTTTATTATTTTTCTTTCTTTTTTTTTCATTTCTTATTTATCTTTTTACTATAAAATTTTCTTTGTTTATTTATTTATTTATTTATTTATTCATTTATTTGTTTATTTATTAATATAACAATGAATATTTCAGATTAACGTCACCGAATTACCTTAATAATGACTTTTTTACGTTCAACCACTTCGAGTCTAGAAGGCACCAGTAACGCATAATCAGGAAAAATGAGGGAATTAAATGAAGGGAAAAAGACTTAAAACCGTTGTTTATCCTTTTCTTTTCTTTTCTTTTTTTGTTCTTATTTTTTTTGTTTTGTTTTTTTCTTTTCCGTAATTTTTGTAAAAATTCTTCGATAAGCTCTCTCTCTCTCTCTTACTTTTTCCCAATGCTACGTTTTCTTATATGTGTGTGGTGTGTATTATTTTTTTTCTTTTTTCTTTCGAATAATTAATTTATTTCCTTTGTCTCTCTTTGTTTCACCTCTCCATTCTCTTTCCTTTTCACTTTTCTTTTTGCATTCTAAATAATTCTCATTCAATTCAAGACGTACGTTCGTTAGATTCATAAAATTATTTTCTATTAATCTTTTTTTGCCTCGCAAGGCTCTCTGGAAATATCTCATTTAAAATTTATTAGAGCGTTTTCCTGATACAACGCACCACGACGTAATCACAATTTTTGTTCACTTTTATAATACATATTTCCGTTGTTTAATTTATTTTTTTTTTATTTTCAAACTATGATGATTACGCGCTCGCGTCCAGAAATAATAATAATCGAACGACGTACGCGTTAAAGTATTTCTTTTTTTTATTTTTATTTTTCTTCTTCCTCTTCTCTTCTTCTTCTTCTTTATCTTTATCATTCATTTAGAGTTCGTTTCTCGTAGCAAAGAAGAATTTTCGTAGGCTGATGCAGGCGTGTGATATAATAACATTATTTTAACGATATTGCTCGTAGAGATGCGATATTTTTTTTCCTTTTTTTTTTCTTCTTCTTCTTCGATTGCACCTCAATCTTGTTTCTCTTTCTTTCTTTCATACGTCGACCAAGAAAAATGGATTACCGCGGAAAAAATAATTAACATTTTTGCGTTACTAGAAAATAAGTATAGTAATAAGTATAGTACATTGAATAACACGGATATATGCATGTAGCAAGAGCGTATTTTACAGTGTTGGCATTTACGAGAAACAATTTTGGATATGTTACAAAATGTCAAACAGCTTTCAACGTTGTTTTCTTTTACGTAATGTATCTACATATACATATTCATACAAACACATATACAGTAGGACCTCGATTTAATCGAAGTTTTGATTATCCGTTGTATTTTGTTTGTTAACACATTGCGTACGGTTTAAAAGAATTCTTGTATATATATAATAAACCGTACTTTGAGGCTGGGTTGTGATATATTTCATGTTGTTGTTACTTTTATACGCACGTATTAACGAATTAAAAATAATTTTTTATTCAATTCAATAATATTAAATATATAATACATTCTGTTACCAGCCTATTCATGACATAGTTCAACATATATATGTTATCTATAATCCCCACCCTATTTTTAAATCCCATCTGATTAGGAGGAATCATCCAACAATAAGATTTTAGACGTGCTAAAAAATTTGCGGGATTCTGAAACATATTTGACAACCAGAACCCAGTTCGCAATATGTTAACAGATGTTGAAGTCGTGTCGAGATAAATTCATGTTTCTTCTAAATATTTTTCTCAGTATTCATTTACTTTTTATTACTTTTGATAGTGTTTACTGTTACTGCAGTATTATTTACAACGCAGTATTTGTTAAGAGGAAAAAAGTTGTAATTTTAGTAAAATAAAAAGTTAAAACATTACGAAAAATAAATTCAATTACCGTTGAGTTTAATTTTAAAAAGTCTACATTAAGAGAATGAAAGAAAATACAGTGAAAAATGAAAAAATAAATCATAAGAATAGAGTTACGATTTTAAAACGTATTCTACAATACTTATGTTAAACTAACGTGACGATGTAACAAAAGAAGATTTTAATAAAGATGAAAAGTTTACATAATAAAAAAGAACTTTTAAGGGTAAAATTAATAAAGTAGATAACAATATAAGAACATATAATTTTTTCTATTTTGTAATATATCGTTTATGTTCAGCAAAAAGTCACTAACCATATATTCATTTATTATTAATGAGAATATTACTAATCATTACTCCATAAAAGATATCGATAGTTGTCTGTGAAAGTACTCACAAAAAGCATACTTATCTCAAACTCGATTTTTCCTATTAAAAATTTATTTGACAAGTAATAACTCACATAACATTAGCATAAATATTAGTTACTAATTTTTGACTGAACTTAGACGATGTATTCAACACAATATATGCATAAGTATATATTTTTAATAAAAGCAAGCAACAACAAAAAATCTTATTTTGCATATAAGAAACGTTTTTTTTTTCAATATTCTAATTCTAATCTCGATTATCCGCATTATTTGTCCCTCGATCACGTTGTGTAATTAAGATCCTACTGTATATACAAATACACAGGATGTCTTGTAACTGATGGTACAAACGAGCAGGGAGTGATTTTACATGAAAAAGTAAGTCAAAAATGTAGAATATAATTTGTTTGTAAGAGGCTTTTTGTTTTACGAGAAAAATTGGTTTGAAAATTTATCGAGTACGCGTCCACTCAATTCAATTTCAGTTTTATGCATTTTAATATGTTTAAATACATTGTCAGTATGACGATACCTCTTGTATCGGTTCTATTTTCTAAGGTCAGTCAATTGCACGCATATTCGACAAATTTTCAAACTTGTTTCGCATGAACAAATTTTATTTTCAATTTTCGACATAATTCTTTTTATATATAATCACATGTTTTACTCGTTTATATCACAAATTACAGGCCACCCTGTATATATAAATTTTATTTCGTTCTTTACCACATGCGTAACGTCGTATAACAAACAACATCTACGACATAACGGAATACTTTGCGAGAGCGATTGAATCGACTATAAAAATATATGAAATATCAAATGATTAAGAAAAATCATTATATAGTTAATTTCGTAATAATACGTTTAAACATCCCTCTACTATATCGACATTATAATATTATTTTTCCTCGAGATATTCATGGATCACATAACCACCACGACTTATTGTTATAGAGAAAACTTTCAGAAGATACCGATTAAAAGATCGATCATAATATCAATATCGACATATACGATCGCGTTGTAATCCATTTTTCTAAATCTCACACTTTTAACTATAACTTGTTATTTTAATTTAATTCCTATATCTATAGAAACTATTTTATTCCTATCCTCTGTAAACGATTTCTTATTTGTGAATACACTATTTAACACGGATACTCTCACCGTTTCTCGTTTATCTTTCGAGCACGCTTTCGCACACGCATATATACTCGCATACTCTCTCTCTTTTCGTTTCTCATAATAATATCATTTTTTAAACATACAGAAAAACAAATAATCTCTTCAATCATTTTATTCTTATTCTCATTATTATTATTATTATTATTATTATTATTATTATTATTATTATTAATTTTATTATTATTACTATTATTATTATTATTATTATTATTATTTTCGAACGATAAACCGTTGTACGTTCGCGAGCTTTCGAAGCTTCTTTCTTCAGCACGATCATCTTCTAATCGCCAGGTTGATCGCATTTTAATGTTTATCCTTGGATTTATTAGAAGTAGGCGCACTAACGACAACAAGGGAGTATTCGGCTTGAGGCACTAGGAGGCATCCAAGGCGAGGCACTCGGCGAGAAAGTCCTCCATAGAACGATAAGCGTGTTCGAGCACACCTGTTAAAGCGTGATCCTCGTCCGCATAACTCTATTTTATTACACACACACACACAAAAAGATAAAATAATTAATGCAAAGACCATTTTTTTATAGGTGAACAAAATAAATTAACACGTTGACTGCCGAGCGCAGCATTTCACGTGATTTGCCTGTGGCGTCTACATGAATTTATTTTTATGGGATGCATATTTTGTTGAAATTTTTTTTTTATACCAGATAAAGGGATTTGTATAATTGTGTTTAATGCATTATTTGCGGTGAGGTCACCTGTGACCCCTCGAGGCGCTGTAGACCATTTTTGTGATTATCAGGTGTTTCTAACTGTTCAAAAATGGTAGTAGATTAGAATTTATGGAAATCTGTATTTGATTTGTCTGAACAAATGACTGCTTATAGTTCACCACTGCGAAAAACTATATAAAATGTTATAGGAAATTGGTAATAGAACTTTTACTGATTACTTGTGTTGTAAATTAAATGATGTTATACAAACAAGTAACTTAAAAAATATTTTAATTCCTAATCTTAGGATAAAGTTAGCAATATATTTAATTCTGATGATGAAGATTACATTTTATTAAGCAATTACGTACGAGAAAAAACGTCGTTACATGTAATGTATATTTTCCTTGTAATTATAAAATTATTTTTGCATGTTCTATATGTCATTATTTTCTTCAAGCCCTTATAAAAACAATGGTATTATTTAAAAATTTATCAGTATCGATCTTTATTTTAATTATGTATTTTTACTATTGGTTGTGTTGAGGTCACCGGTGACCTACACAGCAGTCAACGTGTTAAATATTAGAATGAATAAAAGATTTTGTTAACTCACCTGGTACCTAAAGATGACTCCCGCTTCAGACAAAGCCTTGGCAAAGGCAACGCCATGCGTATAAGGCGCTGTTAGGTCTGCTAGACCATGAAGAAGATAAAGACTATGACTCGGCACTAATCTCGCTCTTTGAGTCAAATCAGCCTCTACGTAACCCTTATAGTTCTCAGCTGGTGCACCGAGAACTCGCTCCGTAAAGGCCGAATCTAAAAGTCAAATAAAATCACTTGTTTTTTTTTATCTTCTTAATTACGTTGCAATGCAATGGGCGCATTTAAGCGTTTATTACTTTTTTGTTTTCTTCGATCTCTCACAAATTATAGTCATAATTGTCAGTTTACGTAATTAATATGTGAATTTAAAAGTACGTTGTTTGTACGAAACAGAAAAGAAATTAATGCAAAGAGTATGATGTCAGCTTTTAAATTGATTATTGTTTTCAGTCTTATCATACATAAATGAATTATAAATTTTAGTAGATTTGAAATAGATTGTTATAATTTTGTATAAAATAATGGAATAATTATTATATTATCAATGTATATATATATAGAAAATGTATAATATTTTATTTATAAATATATGTAAAAGTTGTTTTTACTGCAAAGTTAAGGTATCATATGTTTAAAAAATCTTAACGTTTTAAATAAAATAATTTATGCTCAAAAATAACTTCCTCATGTTATTCAAGTTTGATATATTAACATAGCTTATACTAATGTTCAAACTAATATTCAAATTTCAATTCAGTATTCAAAATGTTGAAGAGCAAAAAAATAAGATAGGAGAACGTCTTACTGTAATAGAGCCAATCGGCAATTGGATTGACGGCGACACCACATTTGAAGACATTTTCTTGACTTCCTAATACCATGGCAGTAACGTAACCACCGTAACCCCATCCCCAAACACCAACTCTGGTGTCGTCCAAATATTTGTGCGTCTTTAAAAGATGCCTAAGAACCGTCAGCTGATCTTGAACCTCAACACCTCCGATTTTACGGAAAAGATCCTTTTTCCCCTGTCCCCTCGCACCACGAACATCGAGTCTAACGTAAACCACATCGTTGTGACTCGACATATATGTACCCCAGTCTATTTTAAATCTATCAGTTACTGCTTCACTTCCAGGCCGACCATTGACCTCGACCAATACTGGAAATGCTGCGTCTCTCAATTCCTCACGCCAGGAAGGTGGCAGGAGCAACTGCACCTGCGCCTTCCAACCTTGAGGCAACGGCACCTGCGACATTTTTTTACAATTAAGGATAACGATCGTTAAATTGCTTATCAAAGATTTCTATTGATTTTTATTTGTTTGGATTACCTCGAAACTCCTTCTCGTCGGCAACGCCAGCTGCGAAAGTTTATCGGCACGTTGAATACGCGTGTCATAGAGTACGCGTATCATTTTATGAGATGACATCATGTGCACAGCGGCTAACGGCAAGCCAGGACCTTCGCAATAAAGCACATAGTAACCCTGTGTGTCGACGGTTTTCGCAGGACTTACGGAGGCACCGAAGTGAGTGCAATTTGTGTAATAAAATCTGTAAGAGAAATTTATTTTCTATTTTTATTCAAATAGATACATTTTAAATTGATAATCGTTAAAGCATACCAAATCGTTATCGTAATATAAATTTTTCTTACCTACTACTCCAGAGAACCTCACCAAGGTCACAAGTAACGCATAAAGGCTCCAAACGACGAGGATCATCGGCAGTTGGATCTCGTACCACGTAAAGATGCCTTTGTCCAGGTCTTCGTTCCCTGGTACCCAGATAGTATACCAGGTGAGCTTTGGTGTCCCACGCTAGGATCTCGCTCACCTGATTGCAAAATCATTTCACGATTCTACACACATAGAGGGACTTTCGTTGTGCCAACTTTAATAATTAAATCTAATCTTTGGTAATTTGTTGTTGGAAACGAAAATCTTTTTTATCCGCTATTCGAATATATTGAATTTTTTTGTTCATATATATCTAATCGATTGAAGAATCACGTTAAAATATCGTAATCTTGTATTGCTAACCTCGTAACGACCATGGGATAAAACAGCTATCCTCTGCTGCGTTAACGTAACGTGCTTTATGTGCGTGAAATGTTCCTTGTCACCTTCCTGGACAGTCGCAAGCAGCAGGAAACTATCACCGTCTGGAGCGAAAATTGGATGCGGTTGGGCGTCCAACCATTGACCCTCCGGTGCCCTCTCCGAATGGGTTTCCTCGCACTTCCAGAGAGGTGCACGACACGCCGAAACTAGTGACAGATTTTGAGATCTGGTCATCCAGACCACTGCAATTTGAGACGCGTCAACACCAACCCATCCGGCCGATATCAGATAGTATTCTCTGGAAAATGGAAACTCTTAACAGAGAATAATTCGAAAATATTTTGACGATTAACAAAAGAAACGTCGAATATTTTTCTTATCTTTTATTTGTATTCTTTAAACTCATTTTTGATTTTTTATCGATTTTATATAACAATATTTAAAGGAATATGACTTACTGTCCATCCAAGACAGGTGGTGGCTCAAGTTTAGTCTTCGTGCAAGCCGGCGGACTAGTAGTTCCATTAGTCGAATTACTTGTGTTGTTCACTTCTACTAACCACAAATCGACTTCGGGATTGGATGAACCAGGGGTTGGGTATCTTATGGATTTATATGGTGGAAAGGTGGCACGTCGAGGTGCTCCGAGTGGAGTTGACGCAGATCCTTCTTGACCTGATTGAGTACCAAACCAAGGGAATTGCAAGGCTGTAACCTTACAAAATTGTATTTCATATTAATATATATGCATCGCATTCGATGGCCTAATGATTAGAATATTTTAATGATGTAAACATCAAAGAATAATAATTGACATGAGTCCAGAGCACCACATTTTTCTACTTGAACATTTCCAAGGTTTTTCAACTCTTGAAATAATTTCAATGAATATTAATCAAATTCTCGTGCAATCTTGTTGTTAAATTAATTACAATAATGTGAAATTTTGATTAAATTAATGCGAATAGTAGAACGATGTTCTGTCTATCGAAATATTTATTTCATGTTTAAATGTAAAAAAAAAATATTTTGAAATAAATTCTTTTTAATGGCAAAGATTATTTATATTAAAAATAATAATATAACAATAATAAATATTTTTTGTCTTGTTTTTACGATCATTTATTATCAATAAAAGTTTAAATTTTTAATTTCTATATGGTAGGGTGCACTGTGAGCTTACGGGAATAATAAATTTGATTATTACTTTGGTGTCGTTGAACGAAGCAAAAAGGATATGCGTGCCATCAGGACTCGGCCACGTTGCTTCTGGTCTAGGCAACACTTCTTCTTGATATAACCAATCAGGTACACCATTATATATAACGTCAGGAACACCCGTATCCGTCAGTCGTGTATCTTCCATCGCTGATGGAGCTATCCTAAGATAAATATCGTTGTCCGAGATCATCACGAGACCCGTTGTATTACCCAACCAAGTAGCGTGCTGAAGTCTCGACGGTTGTACCCTTCTCGAGGCATGGAGACGAAGGGGTGTATGATGGCTGATGGAAAGTAATAATATCTTGAGTGAAAATTTTGGTTCAAGATATTTTATCGTTATTTTTATTTCAAATTTATTGTTACAGAAATATCTTATTTTTATTTGCAAGATATTTGAACACTAAATTTACGAAAAGTTTCTACACGTTTATATCGTAAGAGATAAAATTACTGATTATTAAAAAAAAGTTATACTGTTTTTTATAAATAAATAAAGATAATAATTATTTTGTTTAAATAATAAATTTTATGAATTTTAGATAATAATAAAAGTATATAGAAAGAAGCAATAATATGTAATGTAAAAATTTCATTCAGAATTTAAAACCGGTTATTTGATCAGTGGTGATACATTTAATAGTAAATATTATTGATTTGTAAAAAAAAAATATATTTTTAACAATTGAAATGTTATAACAGAATTTAATTAGATAATAAGTAATAAATAAAATATTTGTTTAAAATTTTTTTAAAGATATGCTTTGTATATAATCTGAAAAATGTTTCCAGATTAGAGTGTTAGAGCTATAGTGTTAAGTTTAGTTGGCCAAATTTGTTCTATTCTACTCACACGATATAAACTTTTCCATAATAATAATTTATATTTTCATTCGTTAATTCCGTCTTTGTCTGTAAGTACTTTAATCTTATAATGTACAGATATATATTTTAGTTTCTACAAAAATTGTAATTTAAATACCAAATGTTAATTATTTTCTTCGCATGACATTAATATGCATTCTTCGTATTACATAAATTATTATTATTTCTCCATAACGAGTATACATTATTAATTACAACTAATTAGTTAAAATTATAATGGAAAAGTAAAACGTCCATTACAGAAAAGTAGTAACATTGTATAAGAAATTTAAGTTGAAAATTAAAAATCGGTCATTTTGATCGGTCGTTGCAACGTTTAGTGTTAAAGTTGTATCGTAGAAATTTCGTAGAAGTAAAAGTAATGTAGGAAAACTCGTGACGAACTTAATAATTTGCCCGATACGTTGAACACATTTTAGCGCTTAGGTACTTTCCATTCTACTGAGAGTTTATTGACAAACTTTTAGATCGATCGTCACAGTCCATATGCATCGAACAATGTTGACTGTGGCCTACTTTCTTCGATACTAACCGATAGATTAAATACTATTAATAGGTTAATGCGGCACATTAAATCAATTTACCGGTAGAGGGTTAAAGCACCAAGCCGATGTGAAACTTCTTATTTCCTGATTAGAACAAAACGAAGTTACTTATATGATAAATGATTAGACCAATTTAGAATCTTTCTTAATTCATCATATTTAACTTCAATTTTAAAACCAACTTTTCGTGAAAATATTCAGAACAGATTCGTGTAAATCGCTCGAATTCGTAATACAATAAAATATCTTTATAACAATTAGTTTTTAATTTATCAACATTTTATTATAAACATAAGTTGTAATAATGAAAATATTATTAAAATAAATTAGTACTGGTATAAATTATAATAACGAAAGATGATATATAAAACAATTTTTCTGAACAAATAAATTGCATTAATAAAAATAATTTTTAAAAATTCATGTAAACATAAATGTTATTGAGAAAAAAAATAATTTCAAAGAATTTTCAAATGCATCAATTGTAATAACATAAAAATTGTCTTACTCGTTCGTAACGTCGTAGACTGTGTAGTGAGCGGTGAAGGTGTTTTTGAATACCTGAAATAGAAACAAAGTGGAGTCAATATCTAGATCTATTGAAATAGTACTTTTCACTTGAAAGAGTAGATACTATAGATAGAATCTCGGTAACATATATATATCTACGATTCACAACTGGACCGTATAGTAAATAGTATCAATAGTCAAATATCAATATGTAAATATGCACTTGAGCATTGGATCGCATTATTCGTGTGTGTGCAAACAACATGTATGTATTAAATGTTGTACGTAATCGAAACTATAAAAGAATATTATGTTCGTACAGATTGACAGATATCAAGAAGTTTTTAGGGATTTAAGCTACTTACCGGCTTGACATTGTGCTTGAACAATACGTAACGCAAATCTGAGCTGCATTGGTAGCCTTGGACGTTCAGCTGCCTCTAAAAGATTTCATTTATAAAAAATTAAAGAAAACAATTGACAGATCCTTTGGATTTATCCTTTGCACTTCTCAATTACTAACGTTGCTCGTACAAAATTATTCATATTTTCAGTTTTGCTAATAAATATAAATATATTTCAGTTAAATCATGAATTTATTAATGATCGTGTTTATGGATACATACTTTTTTAATAAATATCTAATAAAAATAGAAATTATTTAGAAAAATTATACATTTTTCTTTATCTTCTTTAATTAAAAAAAAAAAACAACTACCAAAAAATGTACGAAAACTGCAAAGGATTAATTTTTATTATAAATATTATCTTATCGGTCAATTAATATTACATAAAAAATTCATGCCAATTGCATTTAGTTATAAGTTCATATTAAACACATTTAATATGAATACGTGAAAACCTGTACGCACATTGCTCTCCTACTTTTGTTTTTATAAAAAAAAAAGCTATTAAAAAAAAATCGATTCTTTTTATTCGAACGAGTGTGGTTTACTTAAAATGGCGCATCTAAGCCGCCATTGTTTTTAAAAGGGCGTATGGATGCTATACTACGTCATATCCCGTTCGAACGAAGAGGAGATCGGATCAATGCGTGGTGTTGTATACTCTTGTCTGTACTCTGTCTGCCAGTTGAAAGAGAAGATGGAATGGTGGATTCGGAATCAATCCACTTGAGGCGGCTTTTCTCGCCAAACGCATACACACACATTGCGACAAGTCGATATCAATCATCTTTCTATCCTATTCGGAATCTTTCATCTATGTATATTTTTCATACATCTATAGAAAGCTTTAGTTTTCACACGTTATCCAAAAATGTGCCTGAACTACTATCTTACATACGATATAACCAACGTTTGATCTTTTACTATTTCGATAAAAACATGAAAGAAAAGTAAAATAGCTTTCGAATTGAAGATACAAATTTCAAAGATATATTGATAAAATATTTTCTTCAATTTGCAAAGAATTTGTTTCAATAAATAATTTACCAAAATTGTTTTGTTATATCAATTTATATATGCAATCGGTCAAATAATCAATTTTGAATATAGAATTGATTTTTTTTAAATTTTGAACACAAATAATAGTTAATTTTGTACCGGTATCAATAATTAATAAAATGTAAAATAAAATAATTTTTAAATAAAAATAATAATAAAACAATATTGTTAATAATATAATATAGTAAAATATAAAAAAGATAAACATCGAACGCAGAATACAATGAAAATACTTCGTATATATAAGAAAAAGAGAAAAAGGAAATTAAATTCGTGAACTCGTAGACTTTGAATTAAACAAATCAGTAAAATATCGTTTATCTATTCATTCGAAATAAATTAATTAGTAATAAATACACGCACAAATTATCCCAATTTTCTGCATTCCAATGTGTTCGTTCTATCATAATGCGTACCGTATTTATTTAATTTACTTTAAAAAGAAGAAGAGAAAAAGGAAATTAAATTCGTGAATTCGTAGACTTTAAATTAAACAAATCAGTAAAATATCGTTTATCTATTAATTCGAAATAAATTAATTAGTAATAAATACACGTGCAAATTGTCCCAATTTTCTGCATTCCAAAGCGTCCATCTACTATATATATATTTTTCCCTCTTTCATTCTATTTTTTACTCTATTCATCTTCTTCTCCCTTATACTTTTTTCTTTTCTTTCATAACATCCATTATTCTCAGGAGCAAGCCCGAAGCGGGGATCGTGCCATCAAGCAGAAAATGCAATAGCCAAGCTCTTCTCGCAAACTCTACGAGTATCCCACGTCACTGGATAAACTACGGAATGCCTTGAATTCCGCCTTATAAACGGCCTAACTTTTTATTTTATTACTAGCCGCGGGCCGTGCTTTTGCTTCTTCGTCAATGGACAAAGTATCACCAAAAGAAAGATTCCAAAGATTTAAGAATGGTAAACGCGGTCTATATATTTTTTATTTAAAACAAAAGAAAGAGAAATAGAAAGATAAAGAGAAAGATAAAAAGAAAGATAAAGAGAAAGATAAAGAGAAAGATAAAGACAAAGAGGAAATCTATTTTTCCATTCATTTTAGTTTTTTAAATTTTATCCAGTAAAGTCTGAATAACATACAATGGAATAAATGACTGAAAATTTTATTTGCTCGATCATGATTGAAAGAAATCGTATAGAATTTAAAAAAGATTAATGAAGTATAAAGAAAGAGGATAATATCATGACCCATTTTTGATATTTTAATCGTTTCGTTATTTTCATTAATTAAATTGGTGCACAAATAATCCTAACTTTTAAGTATAACGGTGATTATGACACTAATTGTAAGTAAGAAAATTGCAAAAATTAGATATGATTTATTTTACATTACTATTATTTATATTATAAGATATATTTAAATATAAATGGGGAAAAAAAAGTTTTACGATTTTACTTCCAGTAATGTAAAAAAATGGTACATTAACTTTCCATTAAAATAATATAATACAATAATGCAATATGCACATTCATGCGTACCAAGTAGAAAAAAAAGAATGCGCTACTTTTGTTCACAAACCATTAATAGCTATTTTATTCATTTATTTTTGATTTTGAATCTTTAGGGAGGAATTATTTTTTATAATTTGTATTAAAAGGGTCGTATATAAATTCACTTTCCGAACAATTTCTAAAATGCCTAATTTTCATAATACATTATAAATTCAACGAAAACGTTTTTTTTTCTACTTTCACTTATATATTTAAATTTAATTAAATAATGAATAAGATTTTAGCAAAAAATATTTAATTGAGGGATCACATTATCAGAAATATCAAATCCGTTAATTCTTACGTCGAGAATTGTATTACGAAAATTGGTAGAAAGCTTTTCTTATATTCATGAAGCTATCGGTTAACTAGAACAAAAGTTTCTTACGTAATTAATTAGAAGTTCATGGTAAAGTTTGAACATATTCCTTGCGTACATACAAAATCACTGATTGGTTTATCTGCGATACCATTGGTATAGCTATTTAATGATTGTACAACAAACCCAGAAGTGTCTTTTATCCAGTCGAACTTATGTTTAAATATCAGAGTATATTACAAAATCTACTTATTCCGAAAATATTCGAGATTACGACACTTCACTACTTGAATATCCCTTCATTTCGTAAACTCTTGCATAATTATTGATTCTATTACTTTTTCTCATATAACTTTAGTAAATAATCTAAATATAATAGCTAATAATCACATAATTCTAAATTGAATTATCATTTTCTCTCCCATATTATCATACTTCGTCTTATCCCTAACCTTTTGTTTTCTAAATAAAAAATTATATCCAACCTAAATTAAATCCATATTTGCAGTATACAATTTACACGCATAGAATTTTCCAAATACAAGTTTCAAATTTCCAATAATACTTTTTCGCGAAAATAAAAGATACATTTAAATTGTCCGAAAAGTAATTTCGTTTTCTTAATGAAAAATGAGGCATTGATAATCCCAGAGTTAACTAATTAGGCCACATTTTCTTCAGATAGAAATGTAAGAATCTACTTTCAAAACTGGTCTAAAAAATAAATTCACAGCAAAAAAATTGAAGCAAAATAAAAACAATTAATAATAAAAGAGAAGCATTTAAAAAAATTATTTAAACTGAAATTATTTTGTAAAAATTATTTCGAATCATTTATCTTCCTAAACAATCTATCGAACAAATTTATGACTTTCCCTTTTCCTTTCTCGGAACCATTACCGCAAGAAAATGGTTCCTGAGCTGATATATACAACTATTTATACGAATATTGAGTATCGATTTTGGACCAAGACAATGCTCTATTATTTGTAAATAATATATCTCGCTGTGGTACAACCTATAAATAAAAAGCTTTAAAGCTTATACAATTCGTTCGCGATAGTAAACATACTCATACATAAATGTAAGAAGAAACTACAAAACGTATGAATATGTTAAAAAAGTATTTCCTACTGATAGATGGCGCTTAAACCAGTAACATTATCGACGAAATGCTTACTGTGTTTGCTCGTAGTTCGGGGGAGGATATATAAATTTACATAAAAAAAAAAAAAAAAAAACAAGCATCTATAATAAATAGTATAATTCCAAGAAACATTACGATCATTTTCCCAAAAACTCCTTTAATAATTAGAAATTATTCGAATTACTAGACATTTGACTTGGTGCTTTAACAATCCTTTGTGTCCACAACTAGCTAACAGGT
Source organism: Polistes canadensis (assembly GCF_001313835.1). NCBI lineage: Eukaryota > Metazoa > Arthropoda > Insecta > Hymenoptera > Vespidae > Polistes > Polistes canadensis. The sequence goes on from NW_014569725.1 coordinate 154,470, forward strand.
AAAGCGTACATTGTTGTTAAGGGTCGTTAGTTTCATGAATCTCTCTCTAAACCCCTTCTCCATCTCCCCCTTGCCGTTCTCTTCCTCTTTCTCTTTCGTTTGTCAAAGTAGGAGAGTAGAATTGTGCGTCGAGTTTGTTAAATCTATGTATATATATGTATACGTACGAGCGTGTGATTAGAGACCAAAAGGGACACAGTGTTGTTACTGGTGTCTAGGAGAGTGAGTGAACCATCATCCGCTTGGTAGACGAATTTGTCATGGGATACCCAAGCTGGTGGTAACCTATGAGGTGTCAGGTCATCACGAAGGCACTCGTCCAGCGTAAGACGCCTTCCACTCCAATAAAGAAGCTCATCAACGTACCTGTAATTTTTTGTTTCTTATTAAACGTGGTTTATGTCATACGCTTTGATAACTTTTGTTTAATTTCATTCGAAAAGTTTTAGAACTTGTAATGATGTGACTTCAAGAGAAGTTTTATATGTAACGAAAGTAATATACATATAAGATCGAATGATAGTTTTGTTTCTTTTATATTTTTAAGTTAATGGGGGGGGGGGGTTATTGTTTCTTATATGGAATAGTTGATTTTAAATAGTGGTAAAAGATTCAACTTCGAGCGCGAACAATCATTTTTAATTTTTAACATAATTTTTCTATACGAATCTATCAAGTAATCATGGAAAGTAAGAATTTTGTCGAATTTTATATTTCAGATCAATACAATTGGAAAAATCATATACGCGAGTAATTGGGAGGTTTCTTAACTATTTTTGTTCAAACAAAAAATTATTTTCTATTAGCTAAAAGTGTAACAATAAATCAAAATCAAAAATTTCAAACCGTGACTCGTTGTTTTCATTTACAAAAAAAAAACAATAAACGAAAGTATCATTATTTTGATAAAGTTCGACTAGAGAGCAACCCCTTAAATGAATTTTTGTTTACTTTGTATCTATTTTACAATGGTAAAATAAAAAATGAAATAATAATAATAATAATAAGAATCGAGGATAACTTACCCCAGAAGGTAAATAGCCGTGACGATCCCGGCGATAACGAAGCCGATGACAAGAAGAGAAAAAACTATGCTTCGCCAATTGTGACCGCCCTCGGCGTACGTCAGATCCTAGAGGAAGGAAAAGTAATAGGGAAAGAGAAAAAAAAATAGGAGGGGGAAGAAAAGAAAAAAAATGCCGAAACATTAATTCTTTATTGTCACGTCAAATGGATTAAAAATTTTTATTTTTTTTTTAGTGCAGAAAAGCGTATTGTTTCTACGAGAGCATGCAGATCACGATTCCAGTAACGTGACAGGTGGGAATAAATAGATCAGAGAATATGGATTTAGGATAGTAGAAGTTCAAGGATAGACAAATTTACGAACAGAGAAACAACTAATGTGTATATGATAAATTATGCTAGTTTTCAATGTACCAACGAGCAAACGTTTTGCAGTTCTGTATTAACACAAGACATTTTTTTACCTATTTCAATTGTTTTTTCTCTTTGTAGATTTGAAATATTATTATATTTTATAATTAAATTAGATTAATAGATTATAATTTAATTTTACAATAAGTAACGACAATTTTTGTTGCTAATTTAAAAAATTGTTTTATAATTTCTTTCGCGAGCCCAGTTTCTCATCAATCACAATGTCCCTCCTGTTTTTCTGTTTAAATATTTTCAAGGTTTTTAGTAATCAAACTCCTAACACATGATTCTAATAAATTTAAACTTTTTCAGAATTGAATTTTTAATTTTAATAATAACTAAGACATTTTTATTATATTATATAATTTTATTTATGGCGAATAAATAAAAATATTAATTACCTTATGACAATGGAAATTGATTTTCTTATTAGAAAAATTAATAAATATAAAAATTGTATATTTATCTGTGTAATAGTTTTGCAAGTGGAAATAGCTTTTCTATAGAAATTAACTTAATGTTGCAAAAACTTTCAAGAATTTTACTAAAATTTGATAATAATATTTTTTACATTTAAATATAAATATCTTAAATAATTTTTGTTTAATATAAAATATTATGACAAATAATAATAATCACACATAATACTTCGAAGAATGACATTAAAGATACGTAGTTTTGTTATTATTAATATTTAAAAAAAAAATCTTAATTTTCAATTCTTATGAAACGCTGGGCTCACAAACAAAAATAATAAAATACACTCTGAAATTTTTTAACCATCGTTTTAGACCTATTTGAGAATTAAACACGTTGTTTAGTCTACTGCAGTAAGCAGTTCGTTCTGCTTGATCATTTTCATAGAAAGTTTGACGCGTTGAACTGCAATACGTGGGCGTCGGGTTGGATGTGTTGACCGTATATTTATGTAGCATCGATCGAACGAGCGTAAGCTATACATATGTATAGGTATAAACTAAATGCCGAGCAGACAGTCGAGGGTTTACGCTATTTTGTGTGTACGAGAAAGTAACGATTGCTCTCGTGTAAGAAAAAGGGATTCATTGCTTAACTTGGCTGCATGCCAGTGTCCAAACTCATTTTTTTCACGCTCCATTCGTTTTGTTCTCACCCTTAAGTCTTATCTTCCTATTAAGAAACTTGGCTATATCGATGATAATTTATTCCTAAGAATTTTTTTAAATTCTTAACGAATTTTAATTCTAACCGTTTAAAGAAATTTCTTTTTTTTTTTTTTTTTCATTTAAAATTATACACGCGCGCGTTTCCGTGTGTAAATCAAAGTATTATAATAGTAACGTTCGGGTGATATTCAAATTATTTTTTTGGCGTTACGAATAAACTTCAAATTAAAATCCGATCATGCAGCATGCCCAATTTCGATTATATAGAAAGACGTGTAAATTGTTTTTTTCACGTCGATGGAAATTTGTACTATTGAATTATTCACAGAGTTTTTATGTATGGATTTTAAATTCGTTATGTATGTCCGAGGCTATCCGACGATTTAAATACGATTTAATTCGGAATATGTACTTTAAATATTTTTCGATAATGTACGCGAAGCACATCACAATTTTAAATATATACGGTATCTCATAGGAGTATTCTTACTCGCTATCATTGGAAATTTTCATTAATTGATATTTGCTTGTGTAATGCAATGCTTCCAAATTCTTTTGGACATAAACTTTCAAAATGATAGAAATTTTATTGCAAATGAACAATCTATTGTTTGAGAAATATAATTTTATTTGAATGATAAAAATTTGTTCTTACAAAAGAATATTTGTATCTACGTGAGATATTATATAATAATCATAAAATTTTAGTTTTTTGTACTTGGTTGGCCTTTCATTGCATCTTATAATACTTTTGAGACGATTAGGGATACTTTGTAAGATTAATTTTCTTATCAAGTATGTACAATTTTACTTCTCTTATAATCAAATGTTCTCTTTTCTAATAAAATTTATATCAACTTAAAAATTTAATAATTCTTAAATATGTTTCTGTCTGTAAGAATTTTTAAATATTTTATCATAAGAAAAAATTGATTGCTTTCAATTAACAATGGAAGTACGAATACTCCTGAAACTCATTAATATTGTACATAAATATATATTTATATTTTAAAAGTATTTACAAAAAGATTGCAGTTTCGTCTAAATACATCCTATAATTGTTGCATGTTCAAAATAGTTATTATTTAACATAAATATATTTTGACGTTTTCATTGCAGAACTCCTATGTCAAATTAACAGATGGAAAGCACCTGTGCAGTTACACTAGTACAAGTTGACAGGTGACCGATTTTTTTAAATTTCTACGCAATTGTAAAATACACAGTCGATGGTATGAAAAGTTTTGAGCCTAGCACGAGGATGGTTGAAAAGTTTTGAGCCTAGCAGTAGGATGGTTGAAAAGTTTTGAGCCTAATACTATAAAAATAATGAAATGTTTCTAATAAGAGAACTGAGTATTGAAACTGAACTGTATAAACTGGAATGACTAAATTTAATTAACAGAACGTGTGACATCAACAAGGACAAGAAATTTCTAAAAGACACAGATCACTGTTTAGATATACAATCCAAGGATAATCATTTTAACCACTTTCAATAAAAATAAACTATTGTAAATTATATTTTTACACAGAAGTGACTATAAATTTGCAACAAGATCAAATAAGAAACCTTTTTATATGAACTTTTTTCATTGAATTTGTGTCCCCTGTTTATTCTTTAAATGGGTTCCATAAATTATGTTCGAAATACCCTGTATAACTATTTATTATTTCTATAAATTATTTAAACAGTACATATTTTAAAAAATAGGTAAGAAATCAATATTTTTATTTCAACCGAAACAGTTATATAATAAGCTTACAATTACATAATCAATAAGTACCACGATAATTGAATAATCCTGAGTATACAGAACAGTCTCTACAGATATCCACTCCGGATAACATAGGAACATGTCTATAGTTGCTGGGCAGATAAGCTGACTCTTGTTTACGTAGTATCTTGTATATATAAACGGCAATCGAGTAAAGATTTTGTTCATTATTAGAGTATAATATTATTGTCTTGAATGTCTGCATTGTTTACGTATTTAGAAAGTAATAATAATAAATACAGAATATTATATAAAACGAACAAAAATTTAATATGATTTTTATTTACGCAGTAAAAAACAATTGAGTAAATATTTTGATCATCATTCGAGTATTATATTTTCCAAAGCATTTATATTGTTTATTCATTTAGAATGGTATAATAATATTATAATCTGAATATCGATAAAAAATAATTTTTAATATGTATCAATGTTTAATGGGAAGTTATAGGTCAAGAAAGTTATGGTATGAATATTAAATTACTTTAAAAGTAGAAAAAGTAACGAGAAAATTAATTATTTTGAAAAATATTTAAATGATAGAATGATATTAAAGTCGAACATTGTTTCATTTGAAATGTTATATCAAATTTTGTAAATTATGTAAATTAAATGTATATTAAATTGATATTATTGTTAACTTAACACAGTGCCTTAATATTATATCTGATTAAGTATGTTCATTCTTTTTCATTTTGAAAAAAATTATAGTACGGCAAAATAAATATTCGATGATGTTCAAATATTGAAGTAACTCACTGTGGTTCATTTTTATTGTTACTTTATTCATAGAATAATTGCAATATCATATATTCAAAACTTGAGTTTCGTTCTATCGTATACATTAATTTTAAATGAACTAATCAAATTAAAATTTAACAATCCTCATTTTTAATTATACTAGATTCTCAAAATTCAAACGATTCCGATGAAACTTTTCATAACGAACAAACAAGGGGCTCAAAGTTGTCAAAACAAACGTCGATGTAAAGCTTTATTTTCTAATTGGTTTCCTTAAACAACAAGTTATAAAAGCACTCTTCTAATTACTGAAAAGCATTCGTTTATTAGCAGTTGAGAATGAGGATATAATTGTTTGACATAGTTTGCCATTTTACAAATATGACATTTTATCCCAAGAATTTGAAGAACTGTTATTTTATCAAGTTTTCTAAATTTACAAAGATATCGTCATTACTTTTTAATATTTATGTAATTTAATTTAGTATTTATGTTATTTAATAAAACTGAGCTACGCCTATATAGTGACTCGAAAAAAGATTTGAGCAACTACAGCATGATCAACTATATAGTTTTATATTTTTGTAATATTAAAACAAACGTGTATGCAATCAATTATATTGACTAGAGAAGAATATTCTTCTAAGATTCATCATATCAAAGCACAACTTCCTAGTCAAAAATGATTACCAACGAATTTAGTGTGTTCACAAATATCCCTAGACAAGCTTAGGTTCTACTTTCTCTCTCTCTCTCTCTCTCTCTCTCTCAATTAAATTTATTTTGTATTTTAAATTATATAAATTTATACCATAAATTCGAACAAAAATAATTATAAAATGTATACCATATATATTTTCGTACAGAAAGAAAAAAATTTGCATTATTCAACGATTGTAAATATTTAAAATAAATTTTGTATTTTTTTTACTAAGTTTAATAAATAATTTATCGCTAAAAACAATAATCAAGATTATTGCTTTATAAACAATTGAAACATAAAGCCAGGAAGTTAAGTCATACTGTAATGTCTGAATATTTTTGGAAACTGCTGTAGCTAGTGAATTTTATTGTACAATCTATAGGATTGTTCCCTGGCGTAGGGTCCAAGCCGGATAACATGTTTCCAGTATGTAATACATAATACCCGGACTGGATTTTGGAGTACGTGCGAAACATAGAGCGTACGATGCGTTTACGTATATGTGATATCTTTTCGAGAATATCCTCCCATTGAACGCGTATGCATCGGCATGAAAATCCACTAGATTAGATACGTGACTTCATCTATTTAATCTTCCACGAAAATCAGAATTTAATCATTGAAGCAAAAATTTTTTTATCTAGATATCCCCATTAATCAAATTCCATCAGCATGAATTCGTAAATTTAAAAGAAAATGCTATTTTTAAAAATATTTGTTTATCATAATTCGTACTTTATATAAATGTTTTTACTTTAAACACTGTATATTTTAAATAAGAAACAAAGTGTGAATATTAATTTAAAATATTTGACTATTTTAAAGAAGTAATTTAACTTCCCCGCAAAAGTGTAATGATTAACCTGTTGAATTAAAACTTTTTACGGTAGTAAAGGAAAGTTTTTTATTGATCTAAGTAAAAGCATTGTAAAAATAGTTTTTATTGAAGCATCAAGTGGAAAGTTAATTATTTTTGGTATAAAATTATATAAGGAGCCCGTATCATCATTGATATTGTTTTTTCAATTTGTTATTCTTCTTAAAGATCTTTGACAGATTGGTTTTAGTTCATCTATTTGTATTTTATTTACTATAATATTTGTAGATGTTCATGACTACAAAATAAATATTTGTGTATATTTTACAAAGAATTATTTTTAAAAATTTTTTCATTTTTAATTTTTTTACTATAAATAGCAATTTAAAACAAAAACAAACATTTATTTGTTATTATTATACTAAAATAAAAAATTCATTTTTAAAAAGATGAATTACAAATTTCTTGCCTTTTACATCAATCTTTTCTTAGTTTTTACAAACAAGCCCATAAAATAGATTAAATTAGTATTCATCGTAAATCGTGATCTATTCATATGAACGTTTTTACTTTTCAAGAATATTACTATTCGTTGTATAATAATATGAAAAAATGATTAATCGAAGAATTATTCAGTATGTTAAAAATCTTGTGAATTTATTTCAATCGTTATTTCTAATAATCAGAGAGTATATAGGATGATAATGATGGAGAGTATGGTAAAAATTTACAAACGATCGGACATCAAGTATTGATTTGCTAACATCGGGTGTACGATAATCTCTTTCGAACGACTTGTTTATCGTGATAAACAATCGTTTATCTTCTTTTTACTTTTCTTCACTCCCTCCATTCTCTTTCATATCCTAACTGATCGATTGTAGCAATCTTTTTCTCACACTTTTTTATTCTCTATTCACTCGAAACTCTATCTAATTGTAAACACGTTTACTATTCGCAATGGACGTCTTGTTTTTGTGTACATGTATGTACAGTTAATACACAGACAGTTTATACAGTGTAATTAGCATCTGCACACGATGTATATTTAGTTCAAATAATCCAAGATGTTTTAAATTCAATTTTTGTCTTTTTATTGCGTATCTTATGCTTGACATATGTTTTGAATTATTTTGGGATTTAATTCAATATAAAATCTAAACTACAATTATTTATTGTAATAATGTTATTAATTATAGAAGACTGGGACAAGTTGATTATACTGTGGCAGATAATTGCAGTTTATTTATCTGGACACTGTGTATATGTAGTTTGATCAGTCCGAAATTTTTTACATTCAGTTTTTATCTGTTTACTGGATATTTGTCCTTTGGGTATGTTTGGAATTATTTTGGGATATGATTCAATATAATATCGACATTTGCTGGATTAACTACAATTTATTATATTTAAATTGTTCATTAGAGAATACCGGGTTAAGTTAATAAAATTGTAGATAAATAAAGTTAATTATCCGGATACTGTATAAATGTAGCTTAATCAGTGGAAGATATTTAAATTAATTTTTTGTCTATTTACTGTATATATATCTCTGATTGTGAGCATAGTACACGTCTGAAATTATTTTGGGAATTAACTTATTGTAATATATGGTCGGAATTTTCTGGATTATTAGCTCTCTCTCTCTCTCTCTCTCTCTCTCTCTCTCTCTCTCTCTCTCTCTCTCTCTCTCTCTCTCTGAATCTTATTTTATTTAATTTAATATTTAAAGAAGATCGAAACAAGTTAACACAGTTGTAATTATTTGAACTCTGTACAAATGTAATTCAGTTAGTGCTAAATTTTGTTTATTTATTGTTTTATGTATTTATTACGATAAAAAGTAGGTACATCTTTGTACGCTGACAATAGCAATTGCTACTCAATCATTTTTGCTATTATATCATTGCTTCATTTTTACGATACAATTTTGGTAAACACTTTTCAAACTGAATGCCACAGCTAATCGGTTAATGATAATTATAATTATAAATATAATTTTATTATTATTCCACACCGATTTTATTTATTATTTAATTGTAAAATTTTTTTTATTAAATTTAATATTTAAATAATATTTTTTTTAAATAATATATACATATTAAATAATGTTTTTTAAATATTTTTACTGTTTATAGCATAAATTAGTAAATATAAATTGTCGATAAGTTTCGGCAGAGTTTTCCCAAAATATTTCATTCATGAATCAACTTGCCCCCCCCCCTAATGGGATAAATTGATACATTCGGATATCTTCAAATAAACATTACCTCGATTACATCCAATTATCCCTAACATAGTATCCACTTCCCACATTTAAGAAATAAAATCTCAAAACATAATTTGACAAAATTTTATATTCAATAAACAACGAAGAAAAAAGACATAGCAAAAATTATAAACACAAAAACGTATCAATTCATCCCAGTTTTTTCTTTTCTTTTACAAATATAATAATTCGCAAATAAAAAAAGAAAAAAGAAAAGAAAAAAATTTTTCAAAATAAAAATAAAAGAGAATGATATAAACTTACGCCAATTTCCCTCACATGTAAAACCGAGAAGAAAAGAGAGGAAGAAAATAGTACAACAACAAAAAAAATATAAAAAAAGAAATAAATAAATAAAGAAAGAAAGAAAGAAAGAAAAGGATATAGAGTCTCTAGTATGGTGGTACACTACACCAAAAGAGGAAATATCTGCCTCAGTAGCATCGAGACGCGACGTAACAGCTTTTAGGTATTCCATTGTGGCGCCTCGTAAATGCCGGAACGAAAGGCAGTCATAGGGAAAAAGAGTGAAAGGAATGCGACAATGCGTTTCAGACGATCCATTTACGTTTCTACGGATAAAATCGATGGCTACTATTTTTAATCCGGCCATGCTGTGGTTACTATATGTACCTACCCATCCTCAAACCCTCTTCCCTTTCCTTTCTTTTCTTTACTTCTTTTATCCTACGTGTTATATTTGCATGTGTGTGTATATGCATGTGAGGGGGGATTTTGTTTTATTTTTTTTTTTTTATAAAGAAGATTGAAACATTAAAAAAATTACAATTTTTTAACTTCTAAGATAGATATAAAATAAAAATAATTGTAAATACTTGATTTTTTTAAAAGATACAAATTTTTGTCGACGGAAATAATTTAACAATTATTTGCAAATTATCTCTATAAGTTAGATATTAAATAGGATATTATTTGAAGTACCATTTATAAAAAAGAAGACACCACTCGATAAAGTGTTTCGACGTGCGGCATCAAAACACGTCACTAAACTATTTTTGGTGGAAGCGTAACGTTCGTAGCAGCATTAAATCGTATATGAGATTTCACAAGAAGTCTATAGGGTCTTTCTACTGCAAAGTGGCGGTGTGTACATTGAAAATGTTTACTCTACTATTTATGTATTTAGATGAATAACAGGCTTTTCGAAAAGAGCGATATCTTATGAACTATGTGAATTCGTATTTAAGTATAAGAGTGTGAATTACGGTATTTTCATTCATTGCATATCGTAGAAACGTCAAATAATATTAATTTTATTGTTTGTTTGAATAGATTTAAAAAATTTAGAAACTGATAAGAGTATTGTTGTTTAAATTTTATAATAAAATATGATTTTTGACATTTTTAACGGTTTAGACAATTTTCAAACTTCGCTTTTAGACCGAAATGTTTTTTTACAACAATGGAAAACAATTTTTATTAGTAAAAATGGATAGAAAAAAAAATATTTATTTATATATTATAATTATTATAATAATTAGAAAGTTTTACAAAAGTCATTTTACCGAGCTAAAAAAGTAGATATAATTTTTTATTCCAATTATTATTGCGGTACTATACTGATTTTTATCAAAAAACCATTTGTTTCGTTTTCATGTTAAATCGATTTTTCGGACACTCTGTATATGATGAAAAAGTTAAATATTAATTCAAATATGTTGTTAAATTTGATCATCAATAAAATTTTATATAAAAAAAATAATATTTATAAAAAGTTAAACATCAATCAAATATTCTCTTAAGTCTTTGTATTAATAAAAGTATATATCGAAAATGACATTTAAACAACAATTAAGCATCAATCAATTATTCTGTTAAACCTAACGAATAATAATTTATTTAGAAAAAAAATTAATCAAAGAGACATTAATCAAGTCTTAATTAAGTAATTAATCAAAGACATTAGTCAAGTTAAACATTGATCAAATATGCAGTCAAATCTAATCGATAAAAAAATATAATAAAAAAAATTAATAATATTTATAAAAAGTAAAGCATCAATCAAATGCATTGGCAGTAGAATTTAAACAAATTCTAAAATTGGAATTAGTTGCTTTGGACTATAAACGGATCATATACTAAAGTATTTGTATTCTCACTTTAACCAAGACTCATCCCAGAACCATCCTTGACCACTCCTAACCACCCTTATGAACCAATTCTCTCTCTCTCTCTCTCTCTCTCTCTCTCTCTCTCTCTCTCTCTCTCCCTCTCCTGTCTCTGAAAGTTAGAATTTACTAGTGTCAGAGGTTCTCTAATATTTGAAACGAGACCGTTGAGTTGAACAGCTGTGCTAGATTATCACAGTGTTTGGATGCACGAAATTAGAATGCTCGAGATACCGTGTGAATTATTTCCATCAAATTTTGTTTATTTGTTTAATAGAGAACTTTGATCATCTTTGTTTCTTTCTATCTCTCTCCCTCTTCCTCCATTTTTCTTCAGTTTCTTTCTACTTTGAACAACATGGGCCTTTTAAATACAGAAATATATCAAAAACGATTTTCTTTGCGGAAATGCGTTTGTGCCAAATGCAGCGACATTAGGTTTCTCTCTCTCTCATTCTCTCTCTCTCTCTCTCTCTCTCTCTTTTTACTTCTCTGCCTCTCTTTCTATTTCACGTTCGTTTCGCTTAATAGAAGGTTCTATTTTTAATATACGACGTCTTGCTTTATTTTAAGAGAGCGTTGTACCGATTATTCTACATAACATAGTTTTTCGTTCTTACCTATCGAGTTCATAATACGAATTGGTAAAATTAAGTTTCTTTTTCTTTTTCTTTTTTGTTGCTCTCTATTTATATTGTGTTTTATTTATTTTCTTTTTATATTTATTTTTGCAAGACCTCATGTAAGTGACGTTAATCCAAAAGAAGCTTGAAATCCTAAAGAAAAAGTTAGAAAAGAAGGGAACGATAAGCTCGAGCCAAAAAAAGGAAACCCCAAGACCATCTTTATTTCTTTCTTTTCTTTCGAATTAAACCGTGAGAAAGATAAGGAAAGAAGTCCTGAAAAAGCAACGTACGATAACATAGCGTTTATTGGCTCGATAAATACTGACCGAATCAAGAAACAAAGATTTATCGTCTCTTCTGGCAAGTTTACAAAAAATTATTGAAGTTCTTTTCAATCATACGAATATTTTACCTCGACGTATTCATTTATTTCACTTTTTTTTATGTTTTTTGTTTATTATATTATATACTAAAGCCATTAAAATTTATCTACGAAACTGTCACGTTCAGATTTTCAGAAAGATTTATTATTGCCTGACAAACTAATAAAATATTGCTGAGCTTTCATCCCTCGTGAAAATAATTTTAACGTATTCGTTTTTATTATATTTAGGAAAAAAAATGTTAGAATTCAAAATATCGATTTATTGATTTTTTCTCTCCGAGTAAACGTTATTTCAACTCAAAATATTTCTTATTTACTTTTTGTTTATGTATACTAAAAATCTCTAAATTTACCTAACAATTATTTACGTTCAATTTTCTAAAATGTTTATTATTATCTGATAAACTAAACAAAAATTGCTGAGCTTTTATCATGCGTGATAATAATTTTGATATACTTTTTTATAATACATTTATAAAAAAAATTTGATGGTCAAAAAAATTCAATTTATTTCTATTTACATTCATAAAAATAATCTCATCTTGACATCTTGTTTACATATTAAAAAAACTATAATTTATGCGCCAAACAATTTATGTGAATTTATGTGTGTGTATTTTTGTGAGTTTTTTTCCGTAAGCTTTATTATTGTTTTAAAAACTTACAAAAATAGTAATACTCGCCAAATACTTGTCAAATTAATTTTAAGACTATTTCTATTAAATTTAATTTATGATAAAAATATAAGGATCAATAAAATTGTGTTCATTCATAAAAAAAATTTTGATTCGATATTTTGTTTACATACAAAAAATATTATAATTTATGTACATAACTGTGTGTTACGTTCAATATACAAAAATCTTTGAAAGTTTTCTAACGAACATAAAAAAACATTTCTGAACTTTCATCCCTCGAGAAAATAATTTCGATAAATTCATTTTCATTAATATTATGACAAAAATCTGTGAACGATAAAAATCTATGGATTATTTCGAAAGAACAAATAAGAAACTATAAATCGTAAGAATATTCCAGGTAGTAACCGATCGATTTAATTATTCGTGCACGTGTCTAGCTATAATTCTGAACGAACGGTAAAATCGATGACGTATGACGTCTCTGCGACATACAGCATGTCTGAACAACCCTTACGTAATTCAAACACTTTCTCTCATTCTTTCTATTATATCCACCCTTAAAATGAAAATTCACATAGTCACAATAAAATCGAGAATAAGTATATACGATTAACGTATTTCTTCCCCTTAAATTAGCCACGATCGTTAAGCTTCTTATAACTTTACGCTCAATAAACGTTAATCGATCGAATCTCTTAAAAGGTGAAAGCTCACTCTCTCTTTCTTGGCTACCAAGATTATGCGAATTCAATGCATGTGTTTCTGTACTTATCTCTATCTTCCTTACTTTTACTCTTTTTTATCGAAGAGATCCCTAGTAATCGTAAAAGGTAAGAAAGATCGGTAAGAAAGATCGGTAAGAATGATCAGTAAAAAAAGATCGATAAGAAGATCTCTACTTCAATTGAACTCAACGAATAGGATTTGGAAAAGTTTAAACGCCCTAAAGCGACTTTATTACTTCCCCCTTTATCTATCTACCTATGTGTCTGTCTATCTATCGATTGAGAGCTTCAGAGAATCTAAAACTTACCTCTGACATCTTTCAGATATATCCCCCGTTGAGAATAAAATCTTCAGATGCTGATGCTAATGTCAAAGCCACTGTCTTTTCTCACCCATCTTTTTTTTATTCTTTTTATCCTTCCCTTATCTTTTTCTACTTCTTCTTCCTTCCTTTCTTCTTTTTATTCTCCCACAAAACTTGAATTTATTACTCGAATAGTAAAAAGACGATCGAACGTCGGCCGTTTGTTCATCGGTTCACCAAACGTTTGCACAATCGAAAGCTTGAATTCATGACGAGAGACCTAGAGAAGCTCTTTGATTTGTGTGTGTGTGTAAGTAAGTAAGTGACTGAATGAGTTAGTGTATAAAAATGAACGAAAGAAAGTTCTAGTTGGCAGGTAGGAGCGTTCTCTAGGCCAGACAATGCCAGACTAACGGGTATCACCTCGGTTCATCGAGGAGGAGATCTACAGAGTGAAAATACCCCTTCCATCTTTCTCTTTCTCACGCTATCTTACTCTAACCAATCTGCTGTTACTGCTGCTGCTACTACTACTGCTCCTGCTGTTGCTCGATAGAAAGAATAAGAGAGAAGGGAAATCAAAGGGGTTGAACAGTCTATCGACTCTATACAGGATGGTTCATAACTGTATATCAATATTTCAAGAAATAAATCTACGTGTTAAAGCTAATAAAAAATGTCGTATAAACGTATGGGCAATAGGAAAGTCAAAGTAATCATAAACTAAGTCATAAAAAAGTTAAGACGAAGTATTGTGAAAAACCCAAATGTTGTATTTTTTAATGTTGATGAGGTGATGTGAATCAAAATGGTCAGAGAGTCAAAATTATACGAAAGTAATTTATACCATTTCTCTGGTTTCATTTATAGTTCTACACAGTGATCTTACATTGACCTAGTTACTTTCATGACTTAGATCATTGTGATTTTCACTCCCTTCTTATATGTCCGATAAACCTTAGCTTTCAAGTTATGAATGATTAAATAAAATATTCTCAACGCAAACTATTGTGTGTATGCCTTGACCTTGTTTATTGTAAGTAAATAATATCTATCGATATTGAGCGCAAACAAAATTTTGTTCAATTATGTGCCTAATTCTCGCAAATTATTTTAACGGCAATCAGTAATATTTTCAAATCGATAAAATTATTTCGTACATTTATGTTAAAATGACCGACTTGTATTCCATATACGACGACCATACCAACGGGAAATGAATTAAAACCACGTCATTTATCCCAAGAAAATTTCCCCACATAGTAGGATTCCGGATTATATACCAATGTTTTAATCCATTCATAGACTGCTTCGAGAAACTAGAACATTAAAGTTACAACTCATCGTATGGCTACCGTACTGCTCCTGATCTCAATCCATTAGACCTTTACCTTTGAGGTCATTTCAAAACTATTGTGTATGCAACGCGAGTGAATAACGTGCACGAGCTGAAATAAAGGATAGTAAATGGATTCGAGAGACTATTCGAAGTATACGTGGGTATTTATTTTTAGCGCGTAACTCAATGTTACAACCTGTACTAGCTAGCGTGTTTTAAAGTATTTCCAATATTTTCTTTAATATTCGTAACACGAAAATTGAGATATATCGTCGGATAAGATATTCAAACGAAATTGTACACTTGATTTAGCGTATATATATATATATATATTTTTATTGTTCTGAAACATTGTGACATGCATTTATGAAACCCCCTGTATATAACTTTCCCTTCCTCCTCTTTTACTCGTATACGTGTCCCTTAAGCGACATATACCCCCTTCGAAATGTCACGGGATCGGTCGTGCAAAAGGGCCGATAATCGAGTTCAGAAAGCTTCATCGATGGCTCGTCAACTGCTTATAGCTAACGTGGTATATTCTTAAAGTGGATCAACCAAGTTTCATGCCACTTTGTTTGTGGAAAAAATTTCTTTCACTTTTTGTTCCTTTTTTCCTTTTTTGTTATTCTTTTTCTTCGCACAAACAGGTGGATAAATTTCTCGAAAAATGAAGAAGATCTTAGAAATCGATTTTCTACGCGTTGACGGATCGCAAGAGCCGATAAAACACAACAATATATCGTCCGACATTAAGGTTAGTTTTTTTTTTTATGAACTATAACGACGTGTCCATTCAGTAGCATAATTATCTATAAAAAAAAAAAATACATTATATATTTATAATATTTTGTTTCTTTCTCTCTCAGGTTGAAGGTAACCGGTATTTGCAAACGTTTGCTTTCATCGTTTTTATCGATCACAGATAATAAAAAGAAAAAATTCAAAACAAACAAAAAAAAAATCGTACATTATTCAGAACGCATTTATCATTGTAACGATGAAATACCGTGTATATTGATAATGAAAAACGATAATCGAGCGTAGTAGGTGAAATAATGTCACACACTTGTTCCGAGATAAACTCTTGTCAAAACGAACGCTCATTAATATTTAAATCGAGTCGACTCGCCAACGTGGTGAGTTGAGAAAGCAGTTCGTTGAGAGTTGTGCAGGTAATACGCGGAGACTGGTTGGACGGTGATACAATGGTCGGTTGAAGCCCGTTGTCGGTTTGGTCGTGGTGGTTTCCTCGAGCGTGTAAGGGTTTTCCACCACTTGCTCACGAAAGTCAAAGGGGTGATACATCCACATTCTCTTACTCTCTCTCTCTCTCTCTCTCTCTCTCTCTCTCTCTCTCTCTCTCTCTCTCTCTCTCTCTCTCTCTCTCTCTCTCTCTCTCTCTCTCTCTCATTCTCTTTCTCATCCTCTCTTTCTCATTCTCACTCAATATACCCTAGTTGCTTCTCCTACTACAGGAATCCTAACACTCATCGCACCAGGAAAGGCCGATAATCAAGTTACTTCACGCTTGTGTATGTGATCCAGGAGAGAACAAGAGTTACACGCCATTTAGACCAAGAAGTTTTCATCCTCTCACACTAAATATTTCTCTTTCTATTTATCTTTCTCCTTTTTGTTGTTCTATACCCCGTTTCAACGTGTTTCGTCTTGACGAGTGTGATAACAGATCTACTTAAATTTTCTTGTTTCAGTGATTCGTTTGTCAAGAAGATGTCAAATATTTCCTAATAGATGCAAAAATATTGATTTTATATACGTCTTATGTTTATAATTAAATAGATTTAATTATAGATGAGTTAAGGGCTCGTTGTTCTAGCATATGGTATTCTTTACAACGAAACATAATGTTTTGTTTAAATTTACACGAGGTAATCAAAGACAAACAAAAATCTTAATAAATTCTACTGTCGGCAAATTTCTGTTTTTCACTTTTATTGATACGAGTGTGATAAGATTTTATTGACCCGTTTGTTAAGAAAAATGTTGAATATTTTCAAGCAAAGAAACATCACGTAAATTTTATATACGTTTTATGTGCTCATAATTCAGTATATGATATTAATGAAAAACTAAAAGTAATTATACTCGTATACGGGATCCATTAAAACGAGAGAAGATATTCCTTTTGGAACAAAATGGTCGAAGTCGAAAAATGTTCTGTTAAATTCCGATCGTGGCAGATGTTTATCTTACTACCTCTCTTTCTTTTATTTTTTAACCATTAGCCAGTTATCTGGTTGAACATTAATTGGGTTACCAAGTTTGATAACAGATCTAGCTAAATTTTCTTGTTACAGTGTTAAGATTAGTTTATTAAGAACAAATCAAATATTTTTAAACAAAACCATTGCGTTGTTGTTATGTGCGTTTTATACTCGAAGAAATATACAATAAATAAAATTAATTTAAATAAAGTTATTATTATACAATATAATATAAAATGTTCCGTTTGAGTTTTCGTGAATTAATCGAAGACAACAAATATTTGAATAAATTCCAAATATTCTTACACTTTTATACCTATAAGTTGATTAATTGGCAAAAAACTAATATTGTTTTACGTCTGTAGTAACAAATCTACATTAATTTTTTCGTTTCACTAGATCGTTTGTTTAAAAACCAAAGCCAATGCTTTGGTTTTATACCTCTTATACTCATAAATAAATATATAAAATTAATGGAAGGGTAAAGGTAATTATCCTAGTATACAGAACCTATTAAAATGGGTTGCTCTTCTGAACGAGATGCTCTGCTTGAATGGACGCATGGTAATCAAGAACGAAAAAGGGTCCTGGTAAATTCCAATCGTGGAAGATTTCTGTCCTGCTTTCTCATTTTCTTTCTACCTCATTCTTTTTTTCACTTTTATTACCATCAGCTAATTGTTCTACTGACGAGTGTGATAATAGATCTACTTCAATTTTCTCGCTTTAGTATTCCGTTTGTTAAGAAAAAAGTCAGATAGATATTTTCAAACAGAAAACAAGGCATTGGTTTTGACGTATATTTTGCACTCATTAATCAATAAATAAAATTATAATGAAAAATTAAAAATAATTATTCCAGTTGACAAGATCAATTAAAACATAACGTGATACTTTGCTTAAATAAATCAAGAATAAAAAATATTCTAATAAATACCAATCGCAGCAAGATTTATTTATTACTGCGCGTTATCTTTCATTTTTATTTTAATTACCTCATTAATCGGCTAAATAATTAATCGGTTGACAAATGCCAAAATTCTTTCTTTTTTTACTGATATCTATGATATATAAGAAAAAGTCAATTGTTTCCAAGTATAAGATAACGCATTGAATTATAATTTAAGTTATCCAGACAATCTGTGCCGATTTTGAACAAAACGTATTCATATTAAAAATATGAAATCAAATATATTTATAAATAATAAAATAATAACCTAATGTATATTAGGAAAACGGGAAAAGAATATAGTTTTTGAACATTTCCATATTCGTTTATCATTTATCAACTCATTCTGTATTTTAAAGCCGTGTTTTAAATTTAATGTAAAAATCAAACGATATTACTTTCCGGTCCTCCTAATACTAGGTTGCCCGTAAAACGTATACCACAATCTTAATAAAAATTCAGATAATTATAGATTAAAAATAATAAATAACTAAATTATTAAATCGACACAAACTTTTCAGATTATCCAATAATACACGTTTTAAACTTTTAATTAAAATACATAAAATGAACGAAAGAGACTAAACTTAATTATTCTAATATACAGGGGAATCCATTGGAAACAAAAAACCGGATGTTCCGCTTGAACGAACGGAAGATAATCAAGAGACGAAAAAGGTCTTGGTAAATTCTAATCGTGGCAGATTTCTATCTCACTCTCTTTCTCTTTCTCTCTCTCTTGAACTCTTGAACTCTCTCATTCTTCCCCTGTTTCTCTTAACCCTCTTTCAATTCGTTTCATTTTCATTCCCATCAGTCGATTATTCGGATGTATACTGAATCGGTTTATGCAAAGCAGCGTACTTGGGCATAAGCACTGGCAAACCCTGGACAGCTTCGTTCTTTGAAACTCTGCAGGATATAACTCGAGTTGTCGAGCCGCATGGGGACCTTAACACTGAGATCGTGACAGCACATTTAGTCTCGGTGCTATCGGTTATCCGCGTGAAAGCTTTCCTTCACAGCGAATTCTCAAGAGGTCCAAGAGGAGAGAGAGAATTTCTCTAAGAGGCGAGGACAGGGACGAAGAAAGAAATAGAGAGAGAGAGAGAGAGAGGGATAGAGAAGGGCTAAAGAGAAAGGGAGTGCTTACTGCATAATGAATCAGTCTCCCTCGACGATCGTTTGTACTCCTCTTCCAGTATAGATATAGATATGTATAGATATAGATATATATATATATATATATATATATATAGATGTGCATATATGTGTACATGTGAGTACACACACATATACACCTATATCTATAGAACATCGGTCTAATTAGCACAATTTTTTGCAACTCTTCCATCTATTCAACATTCCAATTCCCAAGGTTACTTTTCAAAGTAAAATAAAAACTTTTCAGATCGATTGCCTTTTTTTATTTGACTATTTTTTCAATCTCTCAATTTACGGTAAAGATTGAAATTTAAAGCAATAACATTGGAATGTAAGATTGATTATTTGTAATTCTTAATTAAGGATAAATAATGTTATTATGGTTTCAATAAATTGGTATGAAATATTGTAATATTTTTTGAGGATAATTTAAATGGAATTTATGTTTTTTGTAAAAGATTTTTTCTTTTCTAGTTAGACGAATTTAATTAAACTGATAAAAAATTTCTATTTAGCCGAATTTTTGTATTCCTTTCAATCATCCCTTTGAAGAGTTCCCTTCCAAAGCAAAAGAATAACTTTTGACCGATTGCGTTTTTGAAGAATTTAATTAAACTGATATAAACTTTACGATTAACACAATCTTTGTATCTCTTTCATTCATTTTATCTGGCAATATGCCCGGTTATTCTTTTTTATTTTCAATCTCATTGTTCGATACATAATACCGCAGGGGTATGTTGATTGATTATTTAAAGTTTCCATTTATAAGAAAAAATTGTATATAATTTAGTAGAAACGATTAATAAACTGATACGTAATTATAGATACTTTTTAGGATTATCTCTATTCGAGCGTGCTATTAATCAAAGAAAAATTCATCGTAAATGTCTTATTGAGGTATCCATTAAACTGATATAAAGTTTACGATTAACACGATTTTTACATTCCTTCCATCCATTCAACCTAATAATACACCTGGTTGATTTTTTCTGCTTTTAATCTTTAATTAATTTAATCTTAATAAATCCGGTAAACAAATTACACGGGAGTATGTTCAATTGATTATTTGAATTTTCATTTACGAAGTAAGATTATAATTTAATGGACAGGATCAATAAACTGATCTGATTATTATATCTTTTAAGATCATCTATTCGAGCGTACTGTTCTTCGAAGAATAGTTGATCGTAAATGTCTTCTTGACTGTATTCAATTAAACTGATACAAAATTTACGATTAGCGGATGGTAAACGTGTTCTTTTCGGAAAATGGTAAGAGTTTGTTTGTAATATTGTTAGAAGAACGTTTAAATATCGTGCTAAGAGCTATTTAACAGAAAACATGTGATAATGTATATATATGTGATAAATAACACCTAAGATCACGGTAACATATTAATTCTGTGAGAATCCAGGGAGAAACGTTAGTCAGGAATATTAATGTTCTAAGAAAAGTTAAGACCGTTTGTTGTTCTTGCATAATCAACGTATTAAATCATTCCAACCTGTGCTTTTATAAGATATTAATTAATTTCTTTTAAGAATAATGAATAAAATTTACATATATATCCATAATAAGAAGATTATTAATTAGAGGTTAGGTCTCTCTATTCACTTTTAAAATGAGAAATTTTCTATAAATTTGAAACTTTGATTGTCCTTTAAACGAATATTCTCTCGTCTTATTAATTATACGATTAATAGGGATAATTATAACTGCTTTTACAGTTCTCTTAAACTTCATTTGTCCCTGTTTAACGCTATTATTATACGAACATTAAGTATTCTAGTTACGTTCATTCTTCTCCCTTATTTAACCCTTTGAATAGTATAACCTAAGTTTACATTTTATCTTACAATTAGTTGGCCTGTCTTTATACTAACGACTATTTACTTTTGGAATTTTTTATTAAAATAATATTGTCCTAAATTTTCGTTTTCGCGAAATTATTTATTCATAATGATTATTCAAAATTATGGCTATTTATAACTGTTCCTTTCATGAGTAGTGCCGGTTATATATTCTGCTAATATATATATATTATAATTATATGTTAAATAAGAGGAAATGAATCCCTATGTCACGTGATAAATTGAAATTGCTGCACCGAAAGTTAGTTTGCGTGTNTATATATATATAATATTCCACTAAATATTAGCACCAAATGAACTAGCGACATCTGGCAGTAACGATATGCAAATTAAACATCACGTATTTGATTAGCGTACAAGAAAAAGCTCTCTTGACACGTGTAAAGGGTTATTCGTCTTGCAAGCACACACTAGGAGCTCCAAAAATGCGAAACCCTCTTAGCATGTACAGTGTGCACTAATGGCACAACGACCCATTCATTAGTGGCGTACTAATGGCTAGTTTCGTCGTCGCGAAAGTGTCAAAACTTAGAACGAAATAATAATTGTTTTTTAAGCTCTGGTCGAAAATAAAATCAACTTATTATTACTATTATTATTAATTTTATTTAAATGACACATTTTATTTTCTTTAAAGCTCGTATAGTTTTATTAAATCAAACTCGTGAACATTTGTAACGTGTGTATTTGCGAGAAATGATTTAAAATCTTTGAATATTTACACGTTACTTAAGCAAATTCCATTTAAATTCTGCTCCAACACCGCTAAATACCGTTAAATTAGATTCTAAAAGTAAAAGATGAAATTGTAGGAATATATCATATAAATATACCAACGCGAAATTGAAGCGACACTTCACCGAGAAGACCATGAAACAACTTCGTAAAACTTGAACGAAAAAAAGTACATCTCTGTTACATAGAGAACCAAGGTTACATCATAAAATAATAAAAGCTCAAACGCGTGAACAATATAAATACAAGGATATCAATTAATCAACGATCTCCGATTACCTTACGTTTTTCGATTGCGTTTAAACCTTATGAAAAAATTCCCATGCTTCCAAGCATGGAATTGTAACTTCCTAGCTTGTTTTACAAAGTTTTGTAAAAGCTATAAAAAAAAAAAGCTACAAAGTTTTACTCAACTGACCTTGTTAATCAATCATCGATTAATTTAAAAAGATATTTCATTATTTCTAAACATGTATATATTAGTTAATTTGTATTAATTTTCTTTAAATTGTACAATTTTTTAATCATTTTATTTGTGATATATAATGATATTAACTCGTGCTTCATGATGCAACATCAAAGAATTGATACACCTTTTTAACATGCATTTTCAATGATATTTGATTTTATCTAAAAACTTTCAATGTTGTTCAAGTTTTCATATATCAAAATGACATTTAAATTATTATGCACATTGATGTTATTACTGTTATTTTTGATTTTATAAAAAGAAAAATGTTTCCAATAAATGAAGTAACATTGCATAAAAATCACATCCGATGATAGACAATTTTTCTCAAAATCATTTCTTTACGAAATTTTAAAAATATTAAAAAGAACATTTTTCTAAATAGAATTTGACGATTTTTTCACATGAAATAATTCCACGTACCTCTTTTAATGAAAATATTTTATAATACGAGCTCAACAAATAATTAACGATCTTATTCTGGGTTTTAAATTTTTGTTATTCAGGAATCAATTAATGTAAAAAATAATCATGGAATTAGATTTAAGAAGCTATTAAAATTCTTAAAATCTTTTGGAAAGAAATGGCTTTGAGAAAAAATAGTTGGCCACAGTCAAATATGTTTTTTAAAATATCTTAACTTTATCTTGAATATTTTATTTATAAAACTAAAAGTAAAGGAAAAATTTTTAAGATAATAATAATTATTAAAAAAAAACTATTATAAAAAATCCTAACCGATTGTGAAGGTAGGATGATACGCGAAAATCATTGGCATGCTGTTCTAATACCCGATATACACACATATACATATAATTCCTTTCTATATACACATATACATATAATCGTATGCAGGCGTCATTGTTCTTATAAATATCAGCTTCGATAATTTTCACTTTGTATAGAAAAATCGTAACAGATCGTGTGTCCACGTTAATTTGAAATTATTGTAATACAATCAGTGGCATGCTTTGTTTAATATATGATATACATATAAATTTATCGGTAATTAAAATGTTGATAAAATAATTTTTTTTATAATACAATTATTTGTATATTGAAGAATAAATTATAAAATCAATGTTTTCAATTTTCTGATTCGATCCACTATTATAATAAACAGCATGTATCCATAGTTTATTTCGATTAACACATATACTCGTATGCAGGCATCACTGTAATAACAAATACTGATCCCGAAAATCTTTATTATGTATAAAAAAAACAAAAAACCCGAAACCAATTATGTGATCAAATTAGGGTAAGACATGTATCGAAGTAAAGACGAATCACTGGCATGCTTTGTCTAAGACCCGATATACTATACACATATATGTATAGTTTATATATCTATGTACACACATATACATATACTAGTATGCAGGCATCACTGTATTAATTAAATGCCCCGGCCTCGATAATTTTTCATTTGTAGAGACGAACGAAGGGATACCACTCGGCGGACTGCTGGAGCGATTTACCTCTTTTACCTGTGCTGATTTCGATCGGGGATCAGCGACCTGGACGGTCTCGTCGGGAGGCAGCCGCCAGGAGTTCCTCTCGATGTTGACGCTGGCGTTCATAGCGCTCTCCTCCTCCACTCCTCGTTTTCTTCTTCCCCTTCTTCTTCTTCTTTTTTTGCTTCCTCAGCCACTTCCTCTCCTTCCAGTCCAATCTCTTCCCCGACGAGGTCCCCAGGGTAACCACCCCCGGGCCACTCCTGGGGCCGAAAGTATACCACGACAATCCACAGCTTCTCACCTGCACATGTACAAATAAGAATTTTTCTGTCAATACCAAGATCTTTTCAAGAGATCGAATATTTTATCCTTTTTCAGGATTTCAATTGAAAATGTTACCGGTCACCGGTAACCTCACAACACGATCAATAGTAAAAATAAGTAATTAGAGTAAATATCGATAATGAATACTATTGTTTTTATAAGGGTTTCAAGAAAATAATGACATATATAACATGCAAAAATAATTTTATAATTACAAGGAAAATATACATTACATGTAACAACGTTTTTTCTCGTACGTAATTGCTTGATAAAATGCAATCTTCATCATCAGAATTAAATATATCGCTAACTTTATCCTAAAATTAGAAATTAAAATATTTTTTAAGTTACTTGCTTGTATAACACCATTTAATTTACAAAAGAAGTAATCAGTAAAAGCTCTATTACCAATTTCCTATAACATTTTATATAGTTTTTCGCAGTGGTGAACTATAAGCAAATCAATTACAGATTTTCATAAATTCTAATCTAAAATATTTTCATATATTATTTCAATCATATCACTATAAAAACCAATAAGAATGATTAATCATTTTCTCATTTAGTTAACATTTAAAGTTGAATTAAATAATTAAAAGTGCTCAATTTTCCAACTTCAAATATTTAATAAAATATTAATTTAATTTTCAACATGGCTGATAATTTTACAAATCGGGAGACAGTCTGAATTAGAATCAGATTAATAAAAATTAATTTCTCATTTAATTTCAAGATTCAACTGAATAATTGAACGTGTTCAATGTTTTCTCAATTATAATTAGAATAATATTCTAGAACTTATCGAAAGTATGCAAGAGTTTATTTTCAAACATTGTCGATAGATTTGCGAAAAGGAAGATGATACTATGAATGAAAGGAAAGTTGAAGGATAACAATGAGACTGACTGGGTGAAACTTCATTAGAGTCGGCCTGTAAATTAAATACGAGTATTCGAAGATTTATATCAAATTAAAGCCGAGAGCAAATCTCATTTCTATAGTTTCAATTACGAAACGTTTCATTTCAACTCGTGTTCCTTTCTATTTTTCTTTATTGTTTCTGAAAAATTATCCTTTTTTTTTTTTTAAATGAATTTTATACAAGATAAATATCTATTCGATTACATTTAAATTTAAATCTATCTTATTTAATTGTTCTTGCAATTGATGCGTGTATAGTTTTGAGTTAATAATTACGATATTCATTAGTAATTTATATTAATTATTTGTTTGAAACTCATGTTTTTGCTGAATATTTGAATAAATTTCGTACAAATTATTATTTTGACCGGTGAGTACAAATTTATCGCTGACATTTGGGTATTATTTTTTTTGTTCTTTCTTTCTTTCTTTCTTTTGTGAAAAATATGAAGAAAAATTATTGCTCGTAGGTGTTCATGGTAAATGCTCGATCAAATGCAGCAAAGGTAGTAGAAAGCTATAGATTTCAAATTGGACGGATTTATGAGACGTAAAAGGAGAATGAACTGATCCTACAAAAGACTTTGGGTTGTGAATAAAAAGCAAATCCGATCGAAATCTCGGTTTCGATGCTTTTTATTTCATTTTTGTGCTTTCGTTCTCCAGTCACCTTTCGTGGTTGAACAAGTTGTTACGATTTTGAGTGAAGATGAAAAGATACTATCTCGAATATAATTTGATATACAATAAAATTGATTGATATATACTAGACATATACGAATAAAATGTCGTTTATTCCAATGGTTCCAAAACTTTTACGATTTTTGACACCCCTCTTGAATCTAAATTTCCTTATGTCAAATTCTAACAAATATATTTCGCAAAATAGCCAATATTTGTTTCAATGATCTGATCAAAATAAATAAAACATATTTTAGATCATACAAAAAATGTAATTGAAATAATTCAATTAATTATAATAATTAATGAAATGAATGAACCTGCTGTTTATCGTAGCACATTTTCTCAAACCGTGGAATTAAACTGAACAGAGTTATTTACTTTTCCTTCTTCTTATTAATTTTCGTCAAAAATATTCAAAAATTTGCAATAACACATATATGATGTGGAAAGATACAAGATGAATTTAAAAACATTTAATAATTAATTAAACTATCTATGTAACTATGATCTGCAGTGTCCAGAGAATTAAACTGTATTAACCTATTGCAGTATAAACTTGGCCCGATCTCCCTAATACTCGTAACATTGAATAGAGAATTTACCCTGGAATATATGGAAGATATAGAACGGGTAGAATAAGGGGGGTAGGACGTTATCCTCAACAAGGAGGACGGTGGTGGTACGTTCGCCTTCCTCGTTACGTCAGAACGGGGTGCGTTACGTCAGCAGTGCGGTAGACCGTGTGGGAACAGTCACCGAGGGATATGATCTAGTTGAAAAAGAGGGGGGATGAAA
>NW_014569725.1:186115-220118 GCF_001313835.1 Polistes canadensis
CGTAGAAACGACGTGATGTTTACATCATAGGAGATACCATGGTTCCTATATACCTCTCAGAATAAATCGAGTGTAAATAACCGATATTGTGTATCCTATCGCCATCTACAAGATACAAATAGGATAACGAGTATTCGATCGAGTGTCGATATTTGTATATTGAATACGTAAGATTCTTTCCTCGCACATTTTCATATATTTTATATGATTTTTTGAATTATTAAACATAAGAAATATTCCTCTTTTTTTGTTTTTAATAATATCATCATAAGCATGTACAGTAATTTCCAAAAGATATTCGAACAATTACTGTGTGACTAATCTTGTGTCTTCATATTTTATTGGTTTATAAAGAAATATACATGTGGATATTGGTTTTAAAAATATTTTATTTATTTTGTTCAGTAAACATAAATAACTTTTTAATTTTACTGTTGATTCTTTCGTAATATTACACTATTTGTTTTATTAATTTTTATTGTGCAATATATTTAAAGTGTTAAATCAAATTACACATGTATACCGAAATTAATAAATAGCTTATTGCTAAAAACAATAACCAGGATGATTGCTTTATAAACAATCGAAATATGAAACCATAAAGTTAGTCATACTATAATAGTATCAAAATATTTCAAAAAATACATGTATTTTATTAATATTTCTATGTGGAGTGAAGAATAAACGTCATATAGGTTACAATAATAATTTCTGCCATTATAAACTTTCTTAAACAATTTATTTTTTATTTTCGTTTGATTATGTTTGCAGGAATTTTTATTCATTATTTCAAATTTCTGCCATTTTTAAAGCAAAATTATTCGTGAAACCTTACAACACGTTACTCAATCTTTGATATAAATTTCGATTAAATCTTTTCAACAGTCTTAACAATAAAATTAATACATTTATAATAAAAGAAAACGTATACAAATTTATATTTTGATACGAAACGCTGACAAAGGTTTTAGGATATTTCAAGTAATTATAAAGAAACTTTTTAGGATCGTGCATAAAATGTGTGATTGCTTCTCTAGCAATGATTAAACAAAGCCATATATTAAAGGAAACCATTTAATGGAAAATAAACCCAACTCGTGCTTAAGCACTATCTTTAGTGTCTTTACATTTACATCAAACTATTATGGGATACTATATATGCATATTATATGCATATAAGCATATATACGCGCATAATTTTCTATTGAATCTACATATAGTCTTACGTACACAAATATATATATGTATATTTTTTTTAATTCTAATTAACATAATACTCCAGAGGGAATATAACATTCCACGTAGTTGACAAGAAATCACGTGAAAAATGTTAAAACATAAATTTTGTTTCTTTTTATACAGAAAAGGTGAAAATGAGAAGTGATAACGAAACATTTATCGTCTAATTGTCCTATTTCCGATAGAATTATTTTTCCATTTTTACATTTAGTCCAGTTGGAGGAAATACATATTTGCGGTTGAAAGGTTCGTGCGTATCCGAAATTGGATTCTCGCACTGTGAAATAACGAATTTCGATGGAATGAACCTGAATGTCCTCGATGTCCAGCAAGGGGGAGAAACGCACTGATGGAAGAAAATCTGATCATTCGCCCGATCAATGTTTCTATTGGTGTTTAAATATTGTAACCAATTCGATGGTTTGTAGTGTCTCGTCAGAGAAATGAACTTATGAAATTCAGTGACCAATGTAAAATGTTTTCGTTATATTTACAAATGTTTTTCAATTAGTAAATATGGATATATCATAAATTATTTAAAAAAAAAATGTTGATATTTGTACATTAATATTTTAGTATAAAAAAGAAAAGAATACGACTCAGGTAGCGAAAAAAATTGATGATGTTTATGAACATATAAAGCAGAATCTATACGTGTTACAAAGCGGATTAAAACATTTTCAATCTGGAAATTTTGGTGTCAAAAATGTTCTCTCTCTCTCCTCGCTCTGATCGATTAATTACTGAAAAGATTGATGAAATTATGAAAAAAATTGAGCAAGACTGGCACATTAGATTTTATGTTATCAGTAAAGAACCGAACATTAAATAATTTGTAACTATTTGGAAAAATATAAATAAAAAAAACTTCTTTCTATAACCAAATTACAAAAAAAAGTATTATTATATCAAATTATGTTGCCTAAAATGTTTTCCAAAACTTTATTATTGCAATTGCTATTTGAAAAATTATACTGATTATGTTACTAGTTGCACAAAAGTGTTAATAACATATTAAATAATTTCTTTCCATTTGTAGTGTCTATTAATGTATCTTCGAACAACTGTCTTGTAATTGATTAAATCTTATGTTAAAAGGAATTCGTTCGGCTTTTAGTTAGCTACAAATTGCATACAGAAACTTCTTTTTATTTTTTATTGCTTTATACCTGTACTAAAATATTCTGCAAAATTTAAATAAAATCGATTGAAATATTTTGTTAATTTTTAACGTAAAGGGGTTTATATATATATTCAAACTAGCACGATTTTAAAAAATTTAAATCGAACAGTCAGAAATATTCGTATATTTGATTCAACTAATTCGCTGCAATATTTTAAATAAGTTCACATATACGCACACATATATACATCTAGAAAACGTTACGACTCGTACAAAAATTTATACGGAATTGAATAATTTCATTTTTATTAAAAAGTATAGCACGTCAATACTTTTCGTAATACAATAGTAATGCAGATTTTTAATGATTATGATCTAAAGAACAGATCTAAAACGATCTAAAGAGGCATAACAATGTAAAACGATTAAAAAAATTATCATGTGTAAAAAATATTGTAATTTTAATTTAACAATTTATATACGTAGACTTTGTTTTGTTGATACTAACGTTTTATTGAATACATGTATGTATTTATACAAAGTACTTTTTCGTTTAACAACTGAAAAGATTATTGGAACAAATCACTCAAATAACAAATAGTCCAGTTTTATCCATTTTTCACATTAAATAACTTATTCATTAATTATATTTCATGAAGTCGTAAGTTTATTACTTTGCAGATTAATTTCAAAGAACCGATATAGCGGATTCTTACTTTATCGACTGTTAGTATTAGAAGTTGTTGACTGAAAAAAATATTCTTTTATTGGAACCTCATAAGAAAAAAGTATGAATCTACAGAAGATAACACAATATAAGAAATATTTTATGACATGTTATTTAAAGTTTTTTAATAAAAATTTTTTTAAATTTTAACATGTTAATATTAACATTTTAATATTTTATTTTAACATTTTTCAGTTTTAAAAGAGAAAAACAAATTTTCATTCTTTTTCACATAACATTTTTATTTGATTTTTCTCAATTTCTTGAGATCAATACAAAAATGTAAATATTATTACGTTTAAATACAACGAAATACAAATTCCATTTGCACGGACAAATAATTCTGGGAAAGTTATCCGAGTTCGAATGAAGTATCTCCCTTAAATCGTCTAACTATTTTGTTCCAAATGTTCGTTGTTTTCAAATTCTATCAAAATCTACTCTAATCATGCAGTTATATCTATATCTACCTATTATATATTCCTCAGTATTTCCAAGTTTCTAATTATAAACGTCATATGAATTTCCTGTTCCCATAATTATCAAAATTTCCATTTAGATTTACTCATAAGTTAGCTCAATAGATATTTAAATAAAGAAATAAGAAAGGAAGTTTTAAATAAATGAAACGAATAACAAACTATTATTTATTAATATACTAAATTAATAAAATAGAATAATTTTTCAAATAACACAAATTTATCATATTTTCAAAGGATTGATCTCTAAAGATTATACAGATTGTAATTTAAGATATAAATAAATTAAAAAAAATAAAGATATTTAAATGTATAGATCTGTACGTAGATTTTATTCAAATTGAACATTCTTTAAATATAATTTAATTATTTAAATGATAAACAATTATACGTCGCGTAGACATATTGTGATTTTGATAATATAAAAAAAAATGATAAATTAGTTATAAGTAATAATTTTCGTTTAAATACACTTTTTCTTATTTTATGTTTTCTAATTTTATTTTTTTTTTTCAATTTCTATCAAGCAAAACAAAATATATTCTACGTCTCATCCGACATGTATAATACATTTAATAATCATAAATTTCAATGATATATACTTGACAGATTCGTGGCATGTTTTAGAAAACGGGACAACTCATTAATATCGAATTTACGCCGTGAGGATGATCAAAGCTATTAAACACATCACACATATTTGAATAATTTCACTATACTGTGTATCTCACCCAACGAAGACGAAAAAGAAAAATAGAACCTAATATACAGGGAGTGTAAAAAGTATTCGTACTGATGTGAATTCGAACAAATATTTTATAGAACTTCGTTTATTCGATAATATTTAATATTTATTTATTTATTTATCGATATAACAAATTTTTCATAATTTTAAACATTTCAATGCGTCAGTAAAAATTATGAAAAATAATATATACGTGTACAATAACTGTTAAACAATATGTTGACATATTGTATATGTTTATTTATGCCTAATATTTGATAATTTTTATTTAATTATCGATATAACAAATTTTTCATAATTTTAAACATTTCAATGCGTCAGTAAAAATTATGAAAAATAATATGTACATGTACAATACCTGTTCAACAATTTCTTGATATAATATATTGTTATATCGACGTAAAAATAAATGCAAGATTGATAACTGTAAAAGGAGATAACGAAGAAAAAAAATAGAAAAGTCTCATGTTTATATGAGAGAGAGAAAGGAAAATAAAGCAAGAAATAAGTTGGCTCGTAACCAAGATGGTTAATCTCGGGCACTGTGCTGAACCGATCCGTTCGACGGCTACAAATCTAACGAACGTTTCGCTATATCTCTTTCGTACCACCCTTTTTCCTGAATCGATCGTTCTTTCTACAAATCCCCCTTTCTTTTAAACTTCCTTATACTCTCCCCTTTCCCCCAATCACGACACAACGAGGTGGTCTCTACACCAATGTTGCCGACTATTACTTGACGGTAGGATTTTAATCAAATACGAAATTTCATTTACCAATCGCAACGATTCAAACGTTTGCGCTGAAATATTTTCCCCAAATATAAATAAATGTTACATTTGAATCTTAACCACAGTGATAACTGTGCTTGACGAGTATACTCGTCGTGAAGAAATGAAAATATTTTGTATATTATCCTTTCATTTTTGCAATACAATTTAAGTAGAAAGCATAAACATATATACACCTAATTCTGTTTTTACACGATAGATATGTTTCCGAAGAATAAGTGTGAAAGAAATTCGTGTAAAAAAATATATTGCATCTATGGAAAAATAGAAGATTGGTTCCAGTCCTAAGAAATCAGCAAAATGAATACAATAAACCATGAGTTTTCATGTTAGGATCTTAAACATTTTATTTCATAATTATTGTACATGTATCATTCAAAGTATTTTTCTATTTTATAATATTATATTATTTATATATTATTTATTATTATTATTTATTATATTATATATTATTATATTATAATATTATTTCTTTTCCATTTAGAAAGGAAAAAACATGTTACTAATTCATGAACACAAAAATTAGACAAGATAATATGAGTTACGCATAAAAAGATTTTATTCATTGTCAAATGCCAATTCGCGTTTTTTCGCAAACGGTTGAATATATACGCCATGTTTAAAGGCACAATGAATGGACTACTAAAAGTGTGCAAAATTTGAAAATAGTCTGAGATGTGTCTCACAGATCGACTCCTTCTAACGTGAGATATTTTGGTTACATTTGGCCCGGCCGACTTACAACATCTCTGAGGCGATATTGTAGACTAGGGGGTTAATAAAACAAAGGTTTTAAAACTATAACTTACCATTTGTTGACTTTTACACAAAATTAATTCCTCGTCTCCAATGTCGTAGTTATTAAAATAAAAGTAAAGTAAAATTTACTTTTTAGAATTTTGGTCGATCGTGTTAAATCAAAATAAGTTGTATAAAAAGAGAATTAAATTCTTCTTCTTAAAATTCGTGTTAAATCAAAATCGTGTAAAATAAGTTCGTGTAACAACAGAATTGGACGTATATACATTCAAGTTATTAAAGGAACGACAGAAGAAAATCTTATTTCGCATACAAGAAACGTGATTTAAAAAATCCCACCCTAGTTTCGATTATCCGTTTAATCTCCATCTATAGGCGTTGCTCCCCTCCTCTTTCTCACACTGGTTAATCAAAGTCCTACTGTATATTTGCTATATATATATTTTTCTTTTCTTTAACAAATTTATTAATTACTATTGTATAATAATATTTAACGTATTCGAAATTTTAGAAACATCACAAAAACCCTTTTTCTACCAATATCTTTGAATTATTTTAAACGCAAGTTCTTAAATATCTGAATTGTTAATACAAAAATACAAAAACTTAAAGTATGCACTAAAAAAATTTTCAGAAGAGCACTCTCTCGGAATTAAAACTGGCGGATTATTAAATCAATGATCTCGAACATATAATTAAAATATTTACAAATATATTCCACGAAGAATATCATTCGTATTTAAATATGATGAGCTGGATTAAAAGTAAGAGTGCGAATCACTAAGAAGACTAAAATGTTCCTCGCGACTTATTCTCGCTGGATCAAACTGTAACGACGTTTGGCCAACCATCTTCGTACAATTATAGTGCATTAGTCGCTTACAATTTAATCTGAAAATGTAGGGCGTGCGAAGGATGCTTGGATCCGTTCCCAAAGGGAGTTGAAATTGGAATAAAGAGAGAAGAGGAACCGAGAAAATGGTGAAAACTGGAGGAACTAAAGGTTTCTCGAAAATTGCATTAAGAATAATTTTATTCGAACGAACTATCTTGAAAATTAAGTATTTGACGATGTAAAAATTTTTTTTATTTCCACAAAAAAAAAAAGAAAAAGAAAAGACAACAGAAAACAAAAGGAAAAACAATTGATTCAGAACAAAAAGTTACTAACCGAAAAGGTTTACTATAAAAAAAAAAACTAGAAGTATTGTAAGCCTCGGGGATGTATCGTCCTTTATTCCCTTTTTGTAACATCTAATGCGTTTATTTTAAGTTATGGGTTTATGGTAGGTACATTACAGGGGACAAAAGTACGTGACCAATCGGATAGTAGCCGATTCGATCGGGTAAAAGATAAACAAATGGTCTAACAAGCTTAGTATAATATTATCCCTTTTATTAGGTCCTACGTGATCCTAAACAGGTATAAGTACTATAACATTACGTGGCATCTAATAATAAATTAAAATAAAAAAATATATAAATTAAATTATGAAATCATATCGTAACTTCAACGAACTTTTTTACCAATAAAATTTATTAAAATGAAATATTTCAAAATGAAATATGAAATTGAGCAAACAAATTAAAGGTTCAATTAGCAATTCTAATATGACGTAAGATTATGTCATCAACATTTAATTAAATAATTAAAAATAACATAGGAGTATATAGCAGATATCCAATGTGTTTAAAAATCAGTCATTTGATTAATCATAGTACACTTATTAGTATTAAGTGTTAACATGTTGGATGCTACGTGGTTCACAGGTGACCATCAATAAATTTGTTTTTTGCAAGATAAATGCATTGTACGTGATTACAATTTAACTTATCTGTTTTAAATAATATTTCAATCTTATTAGGTAACACATAATAACAAATTCGTGCTTACAAACCATGTAAAATTAGCGTGACAACTTAACATGCGTGTTAAAAAGAAAAAAGAAAAAATATTTGACACATAAATTATTACTCGACGCACATGTATTTATTCGTTAATATTGTTAATAAAATTAATGCTTTTGCTTATATCGAATTGTAATTGTAATTGTAAGAAAACTATTGACTGTCATTTCTCCAAATTTTCCTAAAAGTTAATCTATTCTCGTTAGATCCTAGATCTCCAAGTCTTTCTCCTCAATTCCGTAGACGGTTGAAGTTTGTTTCGTCACGGTTTCTCTATTTTCAAAATGACTAGTCGGAACCCTCCTCGGCGTCTTTACCATCAAACTTAATCCTACCATATTTCCTGGTGCACTTCTATCCTCGAGAATCAAGGATCTTTCGAAACTTATCCTCCTACTCTTTTCCGTTTTCTATGACTCGTTGTAACTTTGATTTGATTGGAATTAGCCTTTCAAACTTATTTCAGTTTTGACGAGCACATTTTAAGTTAGAATGGAAATAAACTTATGGGCATTTTCGATTCAATTATTCATCGATAAATCACAATTTTTTATAGTATAAATATAAATACGTGAAAATTATATCAATAATTAGAGATGATATAATTAAAAATAAAATAATAAGTAAAATCTAAAATATAAATGTATATACCAAAATAAATATATTAAATAGAATTCAAAAAAATAAATATAAAATAAAGAGTTGTAAAATAAAAAACATGTATAAAATACTGTATAATTAGTATGACTTTTAATTACTATTTTTTATTATTCGATATGCGAAGAATAGATAGAAACTAAACTTAACAAATTTAGAACTAATCGAACTACATATTTACAATGTTCAGATAATTATACTGTATTCACATAAACGATGAGAAAAGTTAAAACGTTCCATTTTTTTCTAGTTTTATTTAAAAAAAGAACAGTAACTTGTCTTCATTTTCAGAATCACCCTGTACACGTATCAAAAATTTCAATGCAAAATTGTAATATATTATATAAGGTTTCAGTTGTGATATACGATTTATTTCAAAACAATCAAAAAATAAAAGTTACTAGAATTACGTGCCAAATATTATACGAATTGATTAAAACGTTTTTCAACAATATTTTGTCACCACAATATCAACGATGCATATACGAACGAAATAGGAAGAAAGAGTAAACAATAATGTCTCGTTTTATTCACATTATTATAATATATTTTCCAAAGTTAACACAGTAACTGCTGTTATCAATTATTATATTACGAATGGGAAATTAGGAAAGAATGGAAAGAAATGAGAAAACAGGTACAATATTTTTTCAATAATGATAAAATAATAATAAACATTTAAATCAAACGGTCTTTTTACTACGATTAATTATCAACAATCGATAATTATGTCCAAACGAGGAAAATTTAAGCGCCGATAAATGCAAATGCATCAACAATATTTTCAATAAAGTTAATAGTCAGTGAATATCACTGTCCACTGTTTTTTTTTTTTTCATTGCAAACGATTTATGCTAATTCTATGATCCGCAGGATTTTAAAGCTTTCTCTTTGTCCCAAAGCTTTCGTTTTTCAATTGGATTCTTTAGACACATTTTTCACGATATTTTCAAAAATGTTCAAAAGATACCAACACCGCTTTTATTATTCATTCTTTTCAAGGTTTCGTGTAAAATTATTAATTAATAAATAAATGTCTGCACAATTAATGTATAAAATACATATACACGTGAACAGATATATAACACACGTAAACTAAAAAATTAAAAATATAAGTTAGAAAGTTTTAAAAGATTGTTGAATATTTAAATAAATGTAACTAACATAGTGTGAAATTTTTATTGCAATATGTTAACATTGCGGTATGGAATGTTTTGAAGCAATCAAGAAAAGAAATGTAAGGTAAATTTTAAAGGTAGGGACTGATATAATATTGAAGTACTTTTTTTTTTTTTTTACGAAAACATCTACATCGATATAACTATGTGAATTCGTTTTAGTTCAACCCCATCTCTTTCGCTTTTTCTTTACTTACTATAAACCAGTACATATTTTATATACATATGTATACTTTAGATGTTAACTTTACCACGTATACGTACAGATGTATGTACATTTATATAAATAACTTTGAAACATATATAGTGACTCACAAAAATATTCAGAAACTACGATACGATTCAAATTTATAATTTTATATTTTGGTTTTCTACAAAGCAATTATCTTGATTATTGTTTTTCACAATGCACCAATTATCAATATTATTAAATGTATATAATTTATTTAAAAAAATTACATATATATATATTAAATAATACAAATTATTAAATGAAATAATGTCACATTTTCGGCTCACAAAATATTCTGAAAATACTCATTTATCATTTATGTAATGCAATTTAATATTTAAAAAATAATTTTAATACTTTATGATGTGTGATCATTTTATTTTAAAACAAGACCCCGAGTCTATTTAGCATATTATTTATAATTTATTAAATATATTCTGTTGCTATATTGGCTCATTTATTTTCAAGTTATTGTTTTAATTAAACTATTAAAAAAAAATTAGAGTTATTTGAATTTTCCTACTTAATTCATCCTATAAATTTTTAATGAGATTAGGGTCTGTTGATTGTCGTTAAGGATTTAAAAGTTTGGAAAGTTTATTAGATAACTCTTACAAAATACCGTACCGCTTACTTAGGTTGTTGTCTTGATAAAACTTAGAACTATCATTAATCCCCATTTATTTGACACTTCGAAGTAAATAGTTTTTAAGTATATTTAAGTAAGGATTTGTATCCACAATGCTGTCAATGAACCTCAAATTTTCAACTATACATATACAACGAAATATTACGTTGGTTCTTTCGAATTTTGCTGTACTGTATCGTAATTTTACATTAATTTTAAAGAACTTATGTTTCTTAACCAATTAGTTTTGACTACCTCAAAAGTGTTAATGTAAATTGTGTTGCAAAATAAAGAAACGAATTAAATTATAATCAAAAATGATTGTTTAATTTTTTTCTAAAATTAATAATTTTATTGCTAACAATTATTCATTTATTTCATTTAAACATATAATTTGCATATGAAAAAAAAATAAAATTAAATAGATAAAACCTATTTTTCTAACAACTTGAAAAAATGTACTATTTGATAAAAAAAAAATATGAATTCTTTAACTCAACTCTAAGTATGTGTACAAGGCAATCATATTCGAAAAGCAACGAAATCCAAATATTAAAGCGAGTCACTGTAATAGTACTTTGCAAATCAAAAACTAATATTTTGATTCTTTCTTTCATCTTCGTGTAGGATTATTATTTGAATATGTGCATGGTATATAATTTGGAAAATATTTCTCGAGAATAAATGCTTAACGTTAGATTTAATTGGCCAGGTTTGTTTACCTTTATTCACACTATTTACAATATTTTAATTATTTAAAAATTTATTAATTATTTAATTATTTATATTTTTTGTCGTTTTATTTAATCGTGGTCTTGAAATCTTTTAAAGATCTTAAAATATACAAATATATTTTTGTTTCCACTAGAATTGCAATTAATATGATCATTAAGTATTAAATGACCAATAAATTTAGTTAGAAATTGGACATTTCATACTTATGAATCTAATAAATAGCGAATGATAATTACTTTTTCCGTACAACGAGTATATCCGTAAATCACAATTAATTGATTAATACGAGATTAATTGTTAGAAACAATAATCGAAATATGAATGTAAAAAGTTAGTAGTATTGTAATATATGAATTATTTTGGGAGTCACTGTATATGCATATAAATTGAAAACATAGATGCATATATGTATACATTTGTATAGATATACATAGATATTTACTACATGGCGTTTGCTTAGAAACGGGAAGAGAAGGAATAGATACAAGAAGAGTGGCGCGTTCGTCGTTACTTCGATTCCGCAGCACAGGAAAGGCCGAGTGAAGCAAGTATTTGATGGTAAAGGGGAAGAAGGGATCGAAAGAGGGATGGAATGGGCTTTCTGCCAAGAAGCATTGAAATCTATACTGCCTGCCATTCGCCACTCCCTCTTCTTTCGTCTCTTTTCTCTTTTCGAACATCTGACGTCAAATCTACTTCGTCGCGTTGAAAAAGAAAAAGAGAGAGGGAGAGAGAGAGAGAGAGAGAGAGAAAGGGTGAACATGTAAAAGTAAAAGATAAAGAATATAGAAAAGAGAGAAGATATTATAGTTGGAAAGATAAAATAAGGAAAACAAAGGATAAACAGGAACAAGCATTACATACGAAAATATTTTCTATATTATATTCGCACCTAGAAATGATTTTGATTCTCAACTTTGTAATCGCATTAAAATATTTTACACTCGATTTAAAAAAAAAAACGTGATAGTTTTATTATTATTATTATATATATTATATTTTATAAAATTGTTACGATTGTGAAAATTTTATTCAAGATACAAAAAGAGTGTTTTTCTAAATATTTTTATTTAACTTCACAATTATGCTCTTATAATTATTGTAACGAAAAAAGCTTCGTATAGACGTGAATTCGGTATAATTCTTTATTTGAAATTATTTATTTTTAATATTTTAATCTAAAAACTTTGTTTATTTATTTGCATTTTATTTGAATTTTTATAAAGATAAAATAAAAATATATTTCATGAAGATTTTATTTTATAAAAGGATTCAATGTTAAACACTAGGTCCCATCTTTTTGAATTTTTTATCTAAATTTATACTTAAAATTAAACATTACATTCGCGTAAGTACAATTTCAGCTTATTTTATTATCAAAAGTAAAACAGGAGAAAAATCTTCGATTAGGTATAACTCAAAAACATATCATTCCAGATTCATATTTATCAAAACCTTTTTCATGATTATAATCATAGGAATATGCCTGCGAAGTTTAATAAAAATCTTTTGGCACACTATGTATATAACTTGCTGTAAAGTTTAAATTAGTAATCTGCATTTATTTTAGACGAAAATATATCCACTATCGAATCATAAATATTTCTATATAGAATACGTTTCGCTGATAAATTTTTGAGATTTTTAAACGAACTGAAAATTTAACAAAAAATCTGATAATATTGTTATACCAATTATGTTTTTTCTACAGGATCTTCCAATAAATCTTAACAATATTCCAGAAAGTTAGAACGAACATTGGGGATATTTCTATAACGAATAGCTTACAATTTCGTTTGCCATCTTTTTATCGGAAAATCGAATTATGCTTTGGTTGAACGAACGCGAGTATTGCTTCTTAGATAAAATGATCATTTTCGTGACAATACAAGACCGAAAGAAAAAAATAGATCAACTAGCTCATCTATTTCATTCAAACAAATTGAATATATGACTTCGAACTGAAATTTGTCAATTTAAAATGCTATTTTAAAAGCACGAAAATGATTGGAAGTAATCTGTGTAAATATTAAACTAACCTTTATAATTTATCTTTGCACAACAGGTACTTTTCAAAATAATCACTCAAATCATTTCGGAACTTTAATAGAGAAAAATAAGAAATCTTACTTTGCAAGATAAAACTTTTGGAAATTAAAATTCACGAACCGCTAGTAAAGAGCGTTGGTAATGAACTGATACGCACTTCGTATGAATTACTCGAAGTTATTTTGATTTTTTGTAAAGATAGAACAAACCGAACGTTAA
This sequence comes from Polistes canadensis, assembly GCF_001313835.1. Lineage (NCBI taxonomy): Eukaryota > Metazoa > Arthropoda > Insecta > Hymenoptera > Vespidae > Polistes > Polistes canadensis. The sequence goes on from NW_014569725.1 coordinate 199,585, forward strand.
TGCCGTCAGAACGGTGTCAATGATGCTTTGATTTATAAATAAATTGACGTTATAGAAATGCTTACAAAGCGCAAATAGTTAAAGTAAGATTAGCATTATTGTTCTAATTATAATTAATTTATTAATACTATATACAAGAGTTTTGTGATATTATATTATAAAATATTTAATATTATATATATATAATACGTTTCTTACCCATTTATTGATATTATACTGAATTGTATAAGACATATTAAAAATTAAAATATTTAATATAAAAGAGTGAATTTGAACATTATTTCTATTTCTTGAACTTCGTGCGTTTTAAAGAAAAATTCTATTTAAAATTATTAGTAAAAAACATTCAATAAAATTCGTAATGGATTTGTCGAATAAAATGTTAAATAAAAATTCGTAGGTAATTGATTTATTTAAAAGGAAAATTAATTACGCACATACATAAATAAATGTAAATGAAAAAGGTTTCAACAAAAACGTACGATTTTTTCTAGTGCACAAATAAAAAAAAAATAAAACAGAAAACATTCTCCAAGGTTTATAATAATAAAAGCAACCCGGAAAGATTGACTGAGAATTTTATGGTCTCGCATATAAATTATATATGCGTATTTACAATAAATAAGGTAAAAGTGGGAAAGAAAAAGAAAATGTTAGCAAAAAAGAAAGAATTACTCAAAAAAGAGATTCTGTCAACAAAGAAAAAGAGAAAGAGAGAGAAGAGACAGACAGACAGACAGACAGACAGACAGATAGAAGAAGAGGAAAAGTCTTAACGGAAGAAGCTTATGCCACGAGTGGAGTACACGAAAAGAGCAAAACATGGGTTGAAGGAAAGAGAAAGAGAAAAATATATAAATGAAAAAGGAACAGCAAGAGAGAGAGAGAGAGAGTGGAAAAGAAAAAGAAAGAAAAAGAGGAAGTGAATAAAAAAAAAAAAGACGAAAGAAAGAATTTTGGTGAGAAGAAACAGAGAGAAAGTGAAAAATAAAAGAAGAAAAAATAAGAGAGAGAGTTAGAGAAAGGAAGAAGAAAAAAGGGAGAGTGAGAAAGAGACAGAAAGAGATGGAAAGGAAAGAAAAGAAAAGTGAGAGAATAATAGGGGGAGAGAATAATAAGTAAGAAAAAGAAAGGTAAAAGTAAGAGAAACAAAAATGATGAATTAAATTGTGTAAGAGAGAGAGAGAGAAGAAATGAGGGTGGGAGAGTAAAAGAAAGAAAGCGGAAGAATAAGTGTGTGTATGTGTGTGTGTGTGTGTGAAAGAGAGAGAGAGAGAGAGAGAGAGAGAGAGAGAGAAAGTAAGAGAATGAAAGAGGCATAGTTATAAATTAGGAGAAAGAGAGAAATTATAAGACGGAGAGAGAAAGAGATAGAAAGAGAGAAGAGAAAAAAATTAAGATAGAAACAATAAGATAGGGGGAGTAAAAGAAGGTAGGAGGAAGAATAAATGGGATATAGAAAGTGAGAAAGAGAGAGAAAATAAGAAAAAGAAAAGAGAAAGAATGAGAAAGAAAGAGAAAAAAACTGGATTTAGACAGAATAAGAGTGAAGCATAAAAAAGGGAGAAGTAGGGAGAAATAATGAGAAAGAGAAAAAAAGGAAGTAAGGGTGGCAAAATGTAACAGAGATAATGTGTGAGAGAGAAAGAGGGAGAGAGAGAGAGAGAGAAGGAGAGATAAGGGAAAAGAAGAGGTGAGAGATAAAGGAAGACGGAAATCGGTTGAACGGTGAAGAGGAAACAGCAAATGGTAAAAAGGGAGGGTAAGCAGAAGACATTCGAGAATAACGTGTGTCCTCATGCAGAATCTCATTCTATTTCGAATGGACTATGGAAAGAATGAGAATTATCTTTACTGTTAGAGCATTTCCTTCGGAAAACAACACTCCTTCTGAATTATTCTCTTATTATTCTCTTACAGATGTTTGCCTTAACGAGGTCAATCCAAGTAAGTTTAATCTTTCTTGATCCTATCCTAGCAGAACATTTTCGTGAATAATAAAACAATTATTGACCGTACTGCAGAATCAACGAGGATTATACATTTTTTAAGATTTTAATAATGATACTGATTATTTTTTAAATAAATATTTTAATTTATTACATTTGAATTTTTTTTCCATATTTTTCGTAGTATAAGAAATTATTTTTATTTATTATATTTATAATATATGAGTTTGAATAAAATGAATGAATTAATGTGAGAAAGAAATCACTTACATAAGATCGATAGAAATATTGTAAAAATAATTTATATTATTAAAGAAAAAAAACAATCGTAAGCCAATCTTACTCGAACCTAGCTGTGAATTAAAATAAACTAATACTATTTATTATAATTACATTTAATTTTTTTAATTATAAAATATATATATCAAAATAATAATTTATAATATTTAATTCATTATAAATTACTCTCTCTCTCTTTTATATATATATATTGTTCTTGAACGAATATAACACCTGAAAATAGACTATACGCTCATCCTATTTATGAGTATTTTGCCTATCATAAGGGGCTCGAAGAAAATTTCTTGCTGATAGATGGCACTCGATAAACGCTTTATCGAACTATATGGAGTGTTGTGAAAATATACAACGATACTTAATTTTTCTATAAAAAATATTGTAAAACGACCATGAATCTTTCGGATATTTCGAATAAACTACAATAATTTGTTAAAAATAGAAAAAGATAAGTATTAATTAATTAAGAAATGTAAATCTTACATGTATTTTGAATTATTTCGAATAAATTTGCAATAGTTCGTTAAAAAAAAAAATAAATGAATCATATCTTTTTCTTTCTAAATAAATAAAATAGCGCGATTATTGCAACAAGCATTGAAATATTTACAATTTAAAATACGATCACGAGGATGTTGCACTCGAGGTCAACGAGCTTAACAAATTGGTACATCCATTTAATTAACTGATGTAACTCGATGTAAAACACGAATCGTCGACGTTATATATATATATGTATCAATGTATCTCTTGTAAATACAACCTTTCATCAATCAACGATTCCAAGTTTCCTAATCGCCTCCAAATGTTAATCTTAAGAACATCAATGAATTTTAATCGGATAAATACAAAAGTCGAATTACTTGAAGCATGATCTTGTAATTCTTAAAACGATGATAGAAAATTAAATTATGATATTCGAGAGTAAATTTATTTTACAAACAGGGTGTCTCAGAATTTGTTCCACCGAATTGATTTTTTTTCTTCGATAGTTGTTTCGAATTGTTAGATTAAATTTTATTCAATAACACTGTAACTGAGAGAGTTTATATTTTTATATAGTTTATAATTTATACAGAGGTTACTCTGTATATAAATTATCTAAAAACAATTAATCTAATATCTAATTAATAAATTCGAAATAAGATTGTTCCAATGAATTCTAATTTTAAAAAAGAATAACGTTAAAAATATTATAAATTCAAGAAACTATCGAAATGACGTACATTTTTTGTTAGAAATAATAATCACAAAACTAACAGAAATCTTACCGGAATTATTTCGAATATACTGCAATAGTTTATAAAAAAAAAGAACAAAAAATTATCGACCTGTATGAAATGTTGAATGTTGCAAGGAGCAATATTTAATATTTATTTGTTTGCTTTTATAAATAAAAAGGACAGAAAAATATATAAAACTTAATGACATTTCAATATTATTTCGAATAACTGTAGTGAATTAATGATTGAAACTACTCACGTTATACTGTAAACTATAATACCCTTAAAGACTTTAAGTAAGTAGACCTATCAACAAATGATCCACTCTGGATATAAGCTCGCACAGTTAAGGCATCCTCCTCTTATTAGAGTTTCTCATCATTATCATTATTATTATCATCTTCATCCTACTTCTCCCGCGTCCTATTATCGTTCTGATGTGTCGTCGTTAGTGTCTATTACAAAGACATGCTCAACGCATTCTACTCTGTCCAATTACAAGCGATTTAATGAAAATCACTATCATAACTCGTTTAACAATGAATTCAATCCAATGTGATTACAACAGGATTACATACGATCGAAACAATATATTGTATAATAGTTTTTTACAATATACAGTTACGATATACAGTAGGATTTCAATTAAACGATTCGGTTATTTGTCGTCTTATGTTTGTTAACGAAACTTTCGAATAGAAACCAAATGTATTCATTGTTTCTTACAAATTTTTGTCCAATTATTATTTAACTTTTTGTTACTATTAGTTTCTGTTCTTTTTTTTAAATAATATTTAATACTAAACACTAGATTAAATTTTATTGCTGTACAACATGATATTGTATCGAAAAATATATTGTCACTTAAATCGATAAACTATAATCAATTTTGTCGGCAATCCCGTTGCAAACATTTTTTATTATTGTTATCAAATTTTTTTCATGAAAATAAATTGATCCATCTATACTGGAACAACTTATTTCATTTTTTTTACACCCCTGCCCTTCTCTCCGAATTGACAAAGGCGATATATTATAAAATAGGATGAGACGAGAGGGGTGGAGGGGAGAAAGGGCAAAAATGCGAGCAGGATGTACTTTTGGAAAACAAAAAAAAAGAAAGAAAAAAGAAAAGGTACCTCGCGTCAGCCGAAATCGAAGTCGGATTTTCGGATTTATGTTCCAACGCGAACGCGATGCACTTTCGCAACGATGCCAACGGGACAAGGGGGATGATGATATTATTATGCCCCAGTTTCGAGAACTCTCTCTCTCTCTCTCTCTCTCTCTCTCTCTCTCTCTCTTTCTCTCTCTCTCTGCACAATATCACAAGTAGAAATATCATCGGCGATCAGATAACAGAACCGATATATAGATCGTTTTATTTTTTTTCGTTTGTTATTGTGTTACGTTCGTCGTCATTTCTGTTTATATTTTCTTTAAATATTATTGTGCAAATAATTTGAATGAAAAAAAATATTTTTTTTTACAGCGGTGGACACATGGAAAATGGAATGAAAAAAATAAAATTGAAAAGAAAGAGAGAGAGGAGCAGTGACGGAACTACAAATGTTCGACCTCTCTGCAAAATATAATTTGGAGCTCCCAGGAAAAAATACAAAATATATTATGTAAAGAATATTTTTATGATCATAACCGGTATGATCTCAAAGAATTTAAGATACATTATCGGTGTGTACACATATTTAATTATATAATTTATTAATATTTCATTTAATATTACTTAATTATTTATTTTGAATTTAATTATTTAATTTATACCGGTTTTCAAATGAACATACAATTAGAGAAAAGAATAAAAACATGTTAATTTTTGTTGACTTTTCTTTCGATATTTTGATAGGATTTAGATTCTTTTTAATTCTTTCTTAAGGGGTTAGAATTGTAAAAATTCAATAAACGCAAAAAGTATGTTCAGCGTACTTCTAATTAAAATAAGGAATAATTTTTAAGTAAAATGAAAAAATAATAGATGCAAAAATTTTGGGCCCTTATCCAACCGTGTAGATCCCGTCGCGTTACGAAATCTTACGGTATTGTATTTAGTTTCGTCCCTGAAAAGGAGACTTTTTTCATTCGAGCATTTAACAATAGACTTGTCTCTGTAAAAAAAAAACTCCACGCGGGAACAGTAATTGGGTTCGAAAAAAAAATTTAAAAAAAAAAAAAATGAATCCAGGTTTTATAACGTTCCCGGTAAAGTTCATAAAGTTTGACCATAACGGAAAAGAGGAATTAGTTTTTTTGCCAACGCTCTTCCCAACGTAATTGGAGAAAATAGATAAAACGAGGGGAAACGGAGCGCAGAACACACACACAATGAGGTGGTGGTTGGTACTCCTGTTTAGTGAAAAGGGTTTTTCAAGAAGAGTAAGAGAAGATGAAGTAGGTACGGGGAGGAGAAACGAATGTACGAGAAAATTCTTTTTCTCTTCAGAAGGCTTTCAACCGAGCGAACGAACGAACGAACGAACAAGCGCAAGCAGCTAGCCAAACGCCGTTCACCGTTGTTAAAACGGTTTTAACTTAATCATTTTTATGCAACTTTTCTCTACGAGGTCAACCGCTGCCAATTCTAGGAAAATTTCAACTTCCGTTGTTAGTCGTTGCCAACAAACTCTGTTCGAAACGCTAGGGGAAACAAAATTTCAACAAAAAAAGGGATATCTCTCTCCTTTTTCCTTTGGCAACCGAATTTTCCTGTCAACAACTTTCAAGAGACATAAAGAAAGAAAAATAAAAGAGTGAAAGAGAAAAGAAGAGAGAGAGAGAGAGAGAGAGAGAGAGAGAGAAGAAGAAGAAGAAGAAGAAGAAGAAGAAGAAGAAGAGAGAGACAGACAGATATAAAACGAATGAAAGAATGAAGAAAAAAGAAAATAAAAGAGTAAAAGAGAAAAAGAGAAAGACGAAAAATAGGAGAAGGAAGAAAGACGAAAGAAATAAGAAGAGAGAGAGAGAGAGAGAAGAGGCAAATAGAGGAACAGAAAATGAAGGAAACAGAAAGAGAGGGAGAGAGAGAGGGTGACAGATATGAAACACGGTAGAGGGAATAGAAGGATGGTAGTTGGAGGAAAACTATGGAACGATAGGGGATGCATTCTTTCTCGAACGAACGAACGAAACAAAGCAAGGAAAGATAAAGAAGGATATATATTATAGATACGACGCCAAAGTATTGAAAGAAAGTCAGAATCAGACTTTGGAAGTTCTCTTATTCTCGTATTGCGAGCTCGCAAAAGAATTAATTAGCTTCAACGAGGTAGCAGGGGAAGGAGAGTCGATTATTTTATTAAATTTAAGATTCCTAGAATGTTCTTTGTTTAACGTTAAATTCTTGTTGGACAAATGAAATAAAAAAAAAATAAAAATTACAGGTTTTCCAATCCAACTAACAAATATATTTAATTATCGTCGTGTTTGTTTCCATCAATTTCTAAGGGGTCAGGTATTAACAAATTTTGTATTATATGGAAATACCAATTTTTTTTATTTCCACAGGCAATATTCCTAATATATGTAAATAATATTAATAAAATTAATTAAAATGATGAATAGATAAAAAATAAATCAGCAAATAATGGTAAAGTTGATGGAGTTGTTAATCAGTTGGGTAGTATAGAATGTAATTTTGTTTTTTTAATGATAAATAAAAAAATCTATTTCTTTATATTTAGAATCCAGGTAATTTTAAATGATATTAAATGGTCGAAATTAATAAATTTAATTTTTCAGGTATTTCTCGTGACTATATGCAACAATTAGTATCCACAAAAGTGTCTTAATTTTATTCAACCACATATATTATATAATATAAATATCTTCGATATTTCGAAAACCAATTTCGACATTTGTGTTCATTTAAAAAAATTCTCTTTGTAAACTATACATCATTATTTTTCCCATCTGCACAGCATAATTAAAAAGCACAAAATACGAAATAAATTTTGACTCTGCTTTTTCATTTCTGATGTGATGCCAAAAAAAAAAAGAAACATTACTCAACAGATCAAACACAAGAAGGTTATTAATCCCATCTGAAATGTCTTTTGCGCTAAAAATATAAAATAATATTAAAGTTTAAAATAAGATTAGATTTCATTCAACTCGACTAAACGAAATATCTCTGCGAAAAATGAAATTAATTTACAAACAATCCCAATAGATTAGGTCAACTAAATAACAGCTGATTGATCTTTAAAGAAATCCAGATTACAGTTCACGTTATATAAAAGATAATAATAATAACAATAATAATAATAATAATAATAATAATAATAATAATAATAATAAAAAGAGAGAAAAAGATTAGATCCTTCTTGTTTCATCCTTCTCCCTTTATATAATATTATATTATTTCTTATCCTCAAATAAACTGTTTCTTTTCTCGAAGGGTGGAGGAATAGGCAGCATCACTATCGCAATGATAGAAGATAGACAAGAAAGGGTCGGTTTCATGTTTCTAAACGAAATTAAATGCCAACGTCGATGACGAAAGAGATATGATGCCAAGGTGAAATCGTGAGATAATATCCGTGCTGGAGGTCTTTACAACCGAGCGAATAACATTCACTTGATAGGAACAAAGACAGATAGGGAAAGAGACAAAGACATATAGAACATCAGAGAGAGAGAGAGAGAGAGAGAGAGAGAGAGAGAGAGAGAGAGAGCGTGATTAATTGCTCGATTCTCTCGAAACGCTGACTAAAGGCCTATACCCACGTTCACGGATTGGCACGTTGAGATGAGGTTAAGGGTAGGTGAGGAGGGATAACAACTATAGACGTTGTCTTCAAATCGTATGATTCTCTCTCTCTCTCTTATACACTTTTCTTTCAATCTTACACAAACACGTGCACAAAGTTGTCTTCAAATCGCATCTTCTCATTCTCGTTCTCATTTTCTTTAACACTTTCTTTCAATCTGACACAAACACATGCACAAAGTTCCCTTCAAATCACATCTTCTTTCTCTCTCTTTCTTTCTGACTTATATACACACACAGAGACACACATATACACACATATATATAGTAATGCTAATCTTCGACACTTCTTCTTGAACTATCTCGAGCTTCTCTCTTTTACTCGTAGCTAAATTAATAACGGTAACACGAATGAAAGGGGAGCTTAAGGAGCTCTCTCTCTCTCTCTCTTTCAATTCCTTTTCTACTATCCTTTCTTCTTCTTCTTCTTCTTTTTCTTTCTTTTTATTTTGTTTCTTTCTTTTTTTCTTCAACACTCATACACTCTCCCTCCCATCTAGGGTAACTTTGAACGACGGTTATGTTGGTAGTTCCAACGGAGTCCTTCGTATTCCCCGAAGACTTGTCATCTGTCATTGAAACGTGTCAGCGATTTCTGATGGGAATCGTAATACGAAGACTTTAATTTGACCAGCTCCCGACAGGGAAGTCGTGTTAAGATTTCGAGATTCCTTTATACGAGTGTATTTATATATGTGTGTGTGTGTGTGTGTGTGTGTGTGAATGTAAGACTGTCTGTTTGGATGTATATTTATGTCTATAACTGTATGTGTTATCCTTAAAATAGAATTTTTGATATATTGATATCATCTTTTTTGACATGATTAAAAAGTATTACGTTGCATTTACAACAAAAAAAGGGCTGAGAGAATTAAATTGAAACGATGGTGTCAATAAATTTTGATAAAAACAAATTGGAGGATGAATTATGATTTTTTAATGAAATTAATAAACTATAATTATGTATGATACGAATTTTTGAAGAAAACGAGAATTTATTATTCTGCGTAAATAGAAATGCCTAAGCTTCGTTTAAAATATTTTTTGTTATATCATAAATAATTATTATATTATTATGTATTTTTAAATATACTTGTAAATATATATTAAAAGAAAAATATTATTAATATTATAAATGAGAGAGAGAAATTATATTTTTTTATGAGTGTAAAATATTATTGTATAATAATTGAATGTAGCTAAATTTTTCAAATCATTTGTCATTAAAAATTTTATTTTTTTTTGAAATTAAATATTTTCTCGTAACTTTTTTTATTTAAAATCTGAAAAAATTTAACAAATAAAAGCGTCACTCGGGTGACACCTCACAACCTCCAGTGAAATATTTCAACTTTCACAATAATTAAATAAACATATTAAATAATAAATGAAATAAAGTGAAATATCAAAAAAAAATGGTGTGTTTCAGACAACGTTTTATATTTACATTAGCGGTTAATGAAATATCGATAATATGGCATGAGATGATTTAAAAAAGGAGCCACCCCTCTTGTGAAAAATCTGATTCTGTTTTATTCTCACCCAGGTCTTTTTTATCGAGCAAAAGCGAGGTGGCGATTTGCATTTGATTTCTTCTTCGTCATATAGAAGCAAAAAATGAGATTGAAGAAGAGGGGAAGTGAAAATAACGGAGGATAGGGTAGGTGAAAGCTACGAGTTCGTAATATACGTGACGTTTGCGCGGCACGAAAGAAGCAAACTCGTTAAATCAACAAAACTGAAAGAAAAAACAGCCACCAAGTGCTTTTTTTAAATTCTTTTTACTTTCTTTCTTTTCCTCTTTTTACTTGCCCCATTCTTACATTTGTACGTTGTTTTTCCTTTCTACCCTAGTTTTTGCACGAGCACCCCCTTCATATAGGAGCTGTGAAATTGGCACATTTTTTGGAAGAGGTCCTTTGAATTATTCTTCGATTTTCAAACGATCCTATTGTTTAAAAAAAAAACAATATAAATAATATATATACATGATAATATTTATATTACATTTATATATAGTATCCTAAAAGAGAAAGAAAACAGAATGTGGTTGGTTTTGTGTCAAATTTAATTCAACGATTTGAAATCATTTTTTTCTCGACCAACGGACTAATCAATCTCACTAATTATTATAAGGTACTTGTATTTGTTTATTTCTTAAAGATCTAAAATGTGATTTATTTATTTTTATTAAACCCTTGAAAAAAAAGTGATTGGTTATTTCGCAAAATATATTTATTAGAATTTTTTATAGAGTACTTTAAAAAAATTTAGATTCAACAAGGATGCCAAAAATCGAAAAGATTTCGAAAGTTTCGTTCTAATATAAAATAATGATACATAATTATATATATAAAACCAAGGTAAGTAATAATTCTCGAAATTAGAGAGGTACTTATACGTTTGCTAGTATTTTATTACCATAATAAATGACTACAATTAAGACGAAATCTCGGTTTAAACTGGAACGATCAATGTACAACTACTGAGAATAAACTCCTCTTGTAAATTGGAATTGAACAAACTAATGTTACGCAAGTAAATTTACGTATATATATAGGTATATATGTTAGTACTAAATCAGTGACTTAGAAATTTCAAATTTCCTTGTTATTTTAATTCAAAAAATTCGATAAGATTATTGATCAAGTAATTAATTTGCTTTATATCATTCCAAAGTTAATGATCGTCGATTATGTGAATGATAATAAATGTATTAATCGAAAAGGGAGAAATTTGCGAAGTTATTTATGCAAATGATGACTGAGCTCGAAAATGGCATAGAAGGTATGGGTCTGATAAAAGCCATTACGTGCTCTTTCTCTCTCTCTCTCACACACACACACACACACACACAAATACACACATTCATTTCACGTCTCTCTCTTTCTATATTGGTCTGGGTCGTTCAACATGCCAAGTTATGTGAAGGTGTCGAGAACGAGTGAAATTTATGGTTGACTAGAAAAACAACTTCTGGGAAATGGTTTTGCAACAATAATGTCACCGCGGAAAAAAGTTTTCTTGATATGAGACGAAGAGATATTAAGGAGAGGGGGAGGGCGGTACATGGAAATATGGAAATAAAAATAATCCCATTAGAACACAAAATTTTTTTTTTTAATCTTTTACAAACGACAAAATAATACTTTAAAATTTTTGTCATTGTTATTTTTTTTTCTTTTCAAATATGCCATTGAATTAATCTTCTTGTTAAAAATGCATTCTGGATTATACTCATTAAATTCGCGTATGCGTATTAAATACGCGTCATACTCTATGCCGTCATAATACTATATATGATTTCCAAATTCGTTTAAAATCGTTTACCCCGGTCGTTGAATATAATTTTAAAAAGATAATTAATATAATTATTTAGGAAAATAAATGATAGATTATTTTTTTGATAGCGCAAGAGTTAACAAATTTTAATAGAAAATTTAATAGAATACGTATATCTTTCTTTTTCTTTTTTATAATCCATACTCGAATTAAACAAATGCATTTCACGCGTATTACTTAAAACAATTTCCGCAAAATGAGAGAAAAAATGGGAAAAGAGAGAAATAAAATGTGTTAGGGTGGTGGGGAAAGGGGAAAACATTTTATAAATACGATTTAATTGCTACAAGTTGTGTTATTAAAGTTACAAAATGTGAAATAGAGCAAATTCGTACAATATTTCCCTTATTTTACCCGCGAGACGAATTTCATATAAAACATATAGGTACGATAAAGTAAATTTTATTTTAAAATTTCGATCGATTATCGATGTGAACATGAGATACATGCTTCCTAACGACCACTATCAAAAATAGTATCTACGGTTACCAATTTTGGAGCTTCGAATATTTGCAAATTTTAGTATTTGTGATGGAATGAAAAGCGACGTTGAATAATATTTTATTAAAAGATGCTACATATATATCAAATTTTCTAACTTTTAAAGCATTTTCGATTTATTCAAAATTGCATTATCTAAAACTAATTGTGATATGCATATTTATTTAGAAATCTTCCTTTCATTGGAAATCGTATTATTTATATTAAACGTTACATGTTTATATTTCTAATAAATCGCTAATAAATTTTTAAACGTATTTACCGTCCCATTTACATCATTTAGAAAAACGAAAATATAAAATTTGTTTAAAAAATCTTCTGTATTAAACACAAACCATTTAATCAAAAATATTCAACATCGATGTTCGCATTTGTTAAAAGAAATCGTCGTCTCGTTGAAAACTTCAATATTTTCATTAAACGTTGACTTTTTTGTTCGTCGAAACATTGTCGTACTATTGAAAATTTTAATATCTATTTATATTAAAACATTTAACATTTTATACTTTTGGAAAAGTCTATAATTTTTCCTAGAGATAACATTTAAATAAAAAGAAAGAATAAAAGTCAAGGTAGAAATATTTAGTTGTATGATGTTTGCCAAGAAATTCGCGCGTGTTCAACATCGAATAGGACGTGGCTCCATGTAGTGCCAATAGACACCTGTTCGATGTATAAAATAAGCGAAGACAATAATAGAATAGAATTTCTAGCACGTGTACTTTCGAGCGTCTACCTAAGAACTTTAGAGTCGAGCACGATTAAACAGATTCCATTATACAGTAGATAATTATTATCTTTGTATCAATGATTGAAATTTATCGAACTTATGCAACTTTTCAAAGTAAATTAAATAAAATTTAATCGTTTTCGCTGATAATAGAAATAAATTATTATTTAAAAATTTGTGTATTTTTTAATCGTACGTTTATCAATGAACAAAGTATTTTGTGTACAATTCGCGACGATAAGTGTATTGATTTTAATAGATATCGCGATGACTAAAAAAAATAAATTGTTCAATTTTATTATTTATTATTTAGAATGCAAATTTACAAATGTCATTTTTTATTTTTCGTTTACATTTCTTTTTATTTATTTTCTACGGTATTTTCAATAGAAAGAAAAAGTGTCCAAATATATTTTAACAAATTTTTTATTAAATATATTATTAATATAAAAAAATAGAAAAAATTAAAAACTTAGAAACGTATAAATTTACTCTTAATATCACCTATTGAACTTGAAGATTCAAATTTAAAAAAAATAATAATATTAAAAAGAAAGTTTAAACATATTTATTATAGACAAAAAGTTAGAAATAATATTAGCGATAACAGTGCAGTTTTCTTGCAAACCGAGAAAAGAAACGTGTGCACGTGCTGACTTGTCACTGTCTTGACAAAAAAGAAGAAAGGTGTGAAAAGAAAAAGTAACGTAAGGCTAAGAAAAAAGGTACATTAAAGGAACGACTGTCCAGGTATGAGTTATACGTTGACAAACTGCCGAGTAGTTTTTCTAGTCATGTGACAACTTTATAAAAAAGATCAACTAAGAATAAATGAGTGCTGAGTTCGAAGCATTTTGGCTTAAAGAATTCATAGTTAGTTCATATTAAATTAAGATAAAATATCATCAATTACTTTGTTTCCTTTTTAAACATTCGTGAAATTATTAAGTATATTTAGTTATTAAATATACGATGCATCTATCCATTTTCAGTTCTTTTTACAAATGTTCAACACATTTTCCTATTTTCCCTTATTAATATACAACTTATAATTAACTGAATCTAAAACGAAAAATTAATATAAATATACTTAATATAACTCTAATATAATTAATCTAACTACTTTCTCTATCACAATTATTATTTACGTTACATAAAATAAAAAATCATTAATTAATTAAACAAAATGAACAAAATAATAATTTACTAATTAAATTTTAGATACGGTCAAATTATTTCAACAAAATTCTGATCAAACTTCTTTATCGATCGATAAAATTTTTAATCGATCATAAAATGAATCTAAATGATACATCAGATATTCTAAACAAAACTTTAAAATATATCATCATATCATCTCGATAAAACATTTGGAACTATACATTAAAAACCAATAAAATAATAAATTATCTATTAACGATAAAGGAAATAAGAATTTGTCAGTTTAATTGAATTGTCGTCTGCAAAACAATACTAGAAAATCATTATCATAAATTGTCTTGAATTTTCGTCAAAAGTACACTGACTTTTTCTCAATCCATCCATCCATCTATCTATCTATCTATCTGTCTGTCTATTTATCTATCCCTATCTTTTTACTTTTACTATCGTCGTAAGAAAATTGAATTCTCTACGAAGAAGAAGAAGAAGAAGAAGAAGAAGAAGAAGAAGAAGAAGAAGAAGAAGAAGTCCAGCACCGTTCAAGAAGTTTCGTTTCCATCGATCTCACTGATTGCACAGACGACAATTTACTCGACGAATTCGTTGCTATCTTGTTCGGTTATCTAGTGTCGTACGACGAATACAAAATGCAGTAGCGTTCACAAACACAAACACGCCTATACTACACTCACACATATTTATACATACATATATTATATATATGCACTAAAGAAAACCTCTATTTTTAGAAAGTACACTGAGTTCTGGGCCCGTCATCGAAATTTGTCATAGATTGACGACGTTGAACCCAATCAACGAGTAGCATTCACAGCCCCCTTTTCCAAAAGTTTTACCTTTAGAAACGTGTTCTATCCTTTCCATCTCTTCTTTCAAATAAACTTTTTGTTCGATCTCACCTACCATATCGCAACTTCATTCTTCTCATTTTATTTTTTTTCCATTTTTTTCTTTCTTTCTTTCTTAGACAATCATGGATTATCATGACAAAGATGAAAAATAGTTTCTTATCGAGAGATCGTTTTCTCGAATATTTGACGAGTAATCAAGAATTTTTGAAGCATCATCATCAACCATTGAATTTACAATTATTTATTGCAAACTCATTTTTCTAATTTTTTTTCCTTAGGCAATTATCCATTATCATGATAAAGATGAAAAACAGTTATTATCGTAAGATTATTTATTGAACAGAATTGGGTATTATTAGAATAATTTCGAATGAATATTAATTCGGTATAATTATTAGAAGAAATTCTTTGTATCTAGGTAATTATTATTCATAATTCCTATTACAAAGATGAAATATAGTTTCTTACTCAAAGATCATTTCTCGAATATTTAAAGATTAATCAAGAATTTTTGAAGCATCATCAACCATTGGTTTTATAATCATTTATTACAACTTCTTTCTTTTTTCTTATTTTTTTTTTATTACTATGACATAGATGGAGAATAATTTCTTACCGAATGATCATTTCTCGAATATTTGAAGAATAATCAAAAATCGAAGAACTATCATCAGCCACTGGACATCAACCACTTTTTACAAACTAACTTGAATCGTCTGCAAATGACCACAAAAACGCGAAAACTTTATACGTCAATTCGACAAGAAAATTCTTATCGACACAAAACGTCAGACGTTAGCAAAAGCTATAATCACCTTGAATAAAAAAAATGTCGTCGGTAATTTCTACTGATCACTTCTACTGTTCGATAATACTTTTGTATTAATCGTAAGGAAAAGACAAAAATTAACGAACACCAAAAAAAAATTAAAAAAAAAAAAAAAATAAATAAATAAATAAAAGATAAAAAATAGAAGAAGAAAACTGGAATAAAAATTTAATTCCTTTGTAATAAAAGTTAGAAAACGTTAGTTTAGCTAGTTTCTTCTTTTCCGTAGTTGAGTGACCGGCTCCATATTCGCGACTGTGAATAAACACTTATCTCATGTCTCATTTTATCCTACCATATCTTTCTCTCTCTCTCTTTCTCTTTCTCTCCCACTCTTTCTCTTATTCTCTTTCTGTTCTTCTTCAACTTATCTAAACGTCCACATATCTTGTAAGAGTCTCTACAAAGAACTTGTGTGAATCTCTAACAGACGTTTTTCTTGCACTCGTAAATGTTTCGATCGAAATATAAGCAGAAGAGATAGATAGATATAAAGTAAGAATGAAAGAAGAAAAAAACGAATGAAGGAAGAAGAAAGTTTGCAGAATAAGCATTTCATTCGTTTCCTTGCCTCGAAGAAAATAAAAGGGATAAGAACGATCCTTAAAAAAGAATGAAAGAAAGAAAGAAATAGGGAATAAAAGAATATTTCTTTATATTGTCATATATGGCTAGTTTCGAAAAACATTCAATGAAAATAACTATTTCCCATTTGTCTACTTTAAGCGAATATATCCACGAGCAACCATTTAGGATAACACAAGACGTTAAAATCACATTTAAAAAAACAATTTCAATTATAGTTTCTTAGTATATTCTATTTTGGTTTTATTATTCAATGGGTTCTTAGCGAAAATTGTCGTTTATATTCTATATTTTCTACTTGGATAAATATACTAATTGCGAACAGAGTACTGTTAGGAGTATCTTTCAAATATATCTCGATTTTATAGACCCTCGTAAATTTAATCTTTAAGAAAACAGTATCTTTCAAGAAGTGTGTCATTAATTATATATATAAATATAAATTCGGTATAAGTATAAATGTTACATTTTTTCTATAATTTAAACAATTATTTTAACACTTCCAAAGAGAAATAAACAATTGTCAAAATTTGTTGTAATTTTCGATAAAATAAATTATATAAATAATTGATACTCGTGCTAGAGTAAATTGTATTACTCATTTTTGCATGAAATTTCATGCAAACTATTCTAATTTATCATTTGAATTTAAATAATTATAAATTTATGGTCAAACAGAGTATAAATAGGATAGGATCTTTTCTTACAATTTAAACACATTCTTAAATGTTTAATCATACGTACAAAATTTATCAAAATACTAGTCTTATTTTTAATAAAAATTGAAAAAATAATTAATCGTTGTACTTACGTGAATTCAACTATTTTTTACGAAATTTTATAACGATGATTTCAAACACTCGAATTCCAACAACGTTTCGAATTGATGACTTGAAGCTGGCCGGAACGATGAATATATATTCAGTAAGAGAGTATCAATGGAAGAATTCTTTTTACGATTTTCTAAAGAACGGATTACTAAGAAAAACCCGTTAACTAAAAAATTTGAAAGTATAAGGTACAAGTGTATTCCACTTCTGATATTTTTAAGAAAGAGTATTTTAAAAAATATTAATTATACTCACTAACTAATATTTTATTTATTTAACAATAAATCTACCAACACTTTTTATATATACCCATTCCTACCGTGAGCGGTCAAATAAAAAAAGTACATCTCTTAATGTATTGTAGAATGAGATTTTAGCTAATTGGATAATGAACAAAAAATATTTTCTTTTACTTGAAAATAAATAATGTACATTTTATACGTTTTCACTACATTTTTTACAAATTGCTAGATTTTTATAAATTACCACATTTTTACAAATTACAGGGTGCGGTCATCTGACCATGCGTGGTAAGTTTAATGTTAATACGATGCATACGTGACAACATCTCGACGAACACTGCCCTTCTCTTGTTTCCTTTCAAGCATTCGTGTCTTTCTTTCTTCACACTATCATTCGTTAGTTTCACATCCATTCTAATGTTTATACATTTCAAGAAGACTAACAATGAGATCACCTTGTAAAGAAAAACTATACAAAACCGTTTGTTTATCTTTTACATAACAGATCTTATGTCATTCAAGAACACCCAAATCGAAATGTTTTCCTATTTTTTATCACTCACACATATAAATAAGCATACATACACATTATTTGGAACATATTTAAACTATAAAGTTTTGTATATGAAATTTTATAATCGTGATTTTAATAAAATAATTAAATTCTAATAAATTTAGACTCATTGTGTGTGTCTCAATAAAAGTACGATTTCTTTCTATCATTTTTAACAATTTTATAAGCACAAAAAATACATGAAGAATTATTAAATAATTAATATCTACTTTTGCGTAAATTCAATCATAAAGTCTTGCATATATGTACATATTTTTATAATGACGATTTTTGTTTATAAAAATTAAATTCCAATAAATATAAATTCAAAGCACGAACGTAATATTCCCTATGAATCAAAAATACAAGAAAAATTATGCAAAATTATTAATATCCGTGCTTACATAAATTTAAATATAAATTCTTGTATAAAATTATATAATAACGATTTAAAATAAACACTCGAATTCTAAGAAGATCTGGAACAGATTATTCAATGCTGACCGAAAGGATAAATATAAATTCATTACATATGTTTGAATTTGGAATTTTTCTTTATAATTTAAACGATATTTTTAACGGGCTCAAAAATTTAGTAGAAGTACGATGTAAGATCATTTTCTACAATTGAAATCACATTTTTTACATTTAAAAGAACAAAAAATGTTTCCAAATCCAAATATTATGATACAATTTTTCATAAAAATTGTATAAATAATATATTATTAATATTTACGTATATTCAATTATAAAATCTTTTTATAAAATATAATAATAATTTGATATATAAAACCTGTGGAATTCCAAGATCTTGGATCGACTATACGAAGCTGCTGCCCGGACGATAAACCATGACCCGAAATATCGTTTTCTAGGCAAAGAGACGAACGCACTCGGTGTCATATGTAGCAGCACTACGTGCCACTCGATTTCCCTTTTCCAAAATAGATATGTATGTATGTATGTGCACTTACTGTCGGTAGTAGCATCAACGTTTTCGTCGACGTTTCACGTTGCCGTTTTCTTCGAGCAAGGAATATTAATCTTAAGGAAAGACAAGGAAACCGATGGTCTATGCGTTTCTATCTTACGACCTAGCTTAAACTCCTCACGAATATATACACGTGCTACGTTCATATCGTATATATATATATATGTATATATGCATACTCGAAAATATTTAACATAGGAATCAGAGTTACGTGAATATCAATCAATGTCAGGACATCTTCTCGAAATTATATCTCTTTTGTGATACTTCATCTTCTATATTAAACATCAACTATTGAACAATATGAATTATTATTATCATATCGAAACATAAATTATGATACTTTATCTCTTATACGACATCCGGCTATTCTATAATTTCGATTATTATTATCCTATCGTAACATAAATTAGGATACTTTATCTTTTATACGATGTCAGCTATTTAATTTCGTTTATTATTATCATATCGAAATATATATCAGGAGAATTTATATATCTTTTGTATCAGTGGTTGTCAAACTTTTTCGATTTTCAAATTCGATAGGTCAAATTTTAACAAATACATTTCGCGAAAAAAACAATATATTTTTGAAATGGTTAAATAAAAATAAATATAAAGTATTTTAGATCACAAACAAAATGTAATTCAACGAATTAAACTAATTCTAATAATTAGTAGGGTAGATGAGCCCTGTTGCACATTTTCTTAAATCATGGTATTCAACTGAATACATCTACTCTCATATCCTTCCCCCACATTCATTTTCGCACGTTACTTGAATTTTATCATAGCAACTGCAGGAAACTCAGCATCGCATAAATAAGAAGTCGCAAATGGAATTAAAATGATGAAAATTGTGTAATATTTCACAACACCCCAGGGTACTGAGACGCATACTTTTGGGAGCCACTGTTTTAAATGACACTAGCTATCTTATATAATTTGGTTAATTATGTATAATAAATGTAGAATAAATAATGATACTATATCTTTTATATGGTATCAGTTATTTAATAGTTTATATTATTATTATATTGTAATGTAAGTTATATAATATGTTTTATTATTAATTTTTTATCTATTCTATTACGTGATAATATATAATATTGTATATCAATTATATAATTTTTAGTATAATATCTATTTAATTATTATTATAATAACAATTAGAATAATAATTATTATAATATTTATGTAGTTATTATTATATTTTTTATATATTATATTTAATAATAAATAGTATTATTATAATATTGCAAAATTAGAATTATTACGATTAATCTGAAATGAAAGTACACCGAGTGCTTAGATTTTCAGACTAGAAGATCTTCGAATAGTTACGACCAATACAACCAAACGTTTCCAGAAATAATCAGAAGAACGACCTTTGGAATTGTCAAGTGCTACGATAAAATTAGTTCCAATAAAATACAAACACGAACGACTGTCGTAATTTTCCCTCCGACTTTAACTCATATTTTCTCAACTTTATTTATAGTCCATAATATCGAAAGATCTGTTTTCATGGTGCATCCTTTTAATTGTTATCCAAATGAACCAAAAAATAATCCCTTGCATCATCAACAATCTCAAAAATTCGTTTCGAATCCGATTATATAAAAAAAAAAAAAAAAAAAAAAAAAAAA